>NC_079438.1:37986181-38116181 GCF_903798145.1 Danio aesculapii
GTAGACATCGTTTCGAAACTGGCAAACGTAACGCAATTATAATCAGTTTAAAGGAGCTGAATTGATAGAGCCGTGTTTGCGTGTGGATCTGGAGCAGATAAATGCAGGAGATTTTAAATGCATTTTAGGCAGAGAAACCTCTCTTAATTACTTCTGATAGTTTAATTATGCTTCCCGTTCGCCAGGAGCATCAACCTGCCAGACTCAAGCGAAACAGCTTTATTTTCATCATTCCCTCATTGTCTCTTTCTGTCTTGTCCTGGATGCCTGGGAACCCTCCATGTTTTTCTTAACCGAACGCAGGTGTTCATTTCAGAGTTGTCGCTGGTGAATGCTACCAAACTAGACGCAAACACACAAACATACGCTCACACCCCCACTCTTCTCCTCCTGACACCTGCGGAGGCCATTGTTTCTGACAGGAGAGGAGGACACACTGCAGATGTTTGGATGCTAATGAAGTGTAAGAGAGAGGGAACGTCCAGGACGTCCATTGTAATCATACTTCCAATCTTTGGCTCCCCTACTTAATTAATGCAGATCTAGTCAAACAAGACGTAGAAGTGTAAATCAACTGTGTAGACCAGAGGATTCTAGCTTATGAAAACTATGTGTTGCTGTTAAGGACTTATTCCAGCACTAAGCTAATAGTTGGAGATGAAAGCACAGGTCTTCAAAGATCTAAATGTAGTAGGAGTCCTTTGTCGGCCAGCATCTGGTAAACACCTGTGCTCTGTGCGATAGTGAAAAAAGGGATTCGGTCCCACTGGGATCAATTTAATGGAGGCATCAGAGTTGAAGTGAGCTGCTGTGATTTAATGTCTACAAGAGCCGACTCATTGGCCATTCTACTCAGGGTGAGTAATTAAGACTTTTTCATAGCCCCAGTTTGACCTGATGACCTCAGACTGATGGAAGCTCCACAGTCGTACTGCAAACATAGACTCTTGTTTATATACGCTCCCACCGAGTGCTTGCTCTTATACAAATAACACATTTTAGACTCTATTTAGTTTAATTACAAAACATGTTCACTTTTTATTTACTATGTGAAACCATTGTGTATTAAATGAGCTACAGTCAGGTCCATAAATATTGGCACATCGGCACCAAATACACCAAAACAATGGGTTTGAAATGAAACCAACAAGATGTGCTTTAACTGCAGTCTGCCAGCTTTAATTTGAGGTTATTTACACCCAAATCAGGTGATCTGTGTAGAAATTACAAGTTTCCATTTATGCCTCCCACTTGTTAAGGGACCAAAATAAATTGGACAATTGGCTTCTAAGCTGTTCCATGGCCAGTTGTGTGTTATTCCCTCATTATCCCAATAACAATGAGCAGATAAAAGGTCCAGATTAAAGATGTAAAGAGCCAAAAATGTTAGAATTGTGTTGATGTCCCAATATTTTTGAGCCTGACTGTATATAAATAAAGCTGTCCTGCCTAAACATACCCCACCCCAAAGCAACAAAGTCTTTCGCAATATAGTTTGAAAATATATTTTTCAAATAATCAAATAATACTTTAAATGACATTATATGAAAGGGGATCAAAATGTGTATAATGTTTATTAATTTAAACTTGAAAAATAAGTAAATCAAACATAATAATAAAAAAACTACATCATAAAACCCAAAAAGTTAAGGTAACTCAAACATTTGAGGAAACCAATTGCAACAAACCATTTAAGTTCAAAAATTAATCCTAATTAGTACTGTGAACTAAATCCATTTGAGTAAAAGAAGCAATTTGAGCACAGTAAAACCCAATAAATGAAGAGAACTCAAACCAACTGAGTGCTGTAAAACTCAATAAATTAAGTCAACTCAAACCGTTTAAGGAAACCAATTGCAACAAACCATTTAAGTTAAAAAACGAATCTACTGTATGAGTAGTGTGAACTTACTCCAAGTTGAAGTAATGAGGTATTTAATTAACACTGAGTTCAAAACTATTTACAAGCCTAGTGATTAAGTGCGTGGCCTGAGGTCCTATGACGATCCTTCCCCTCCCTCTGCTTCCAATGCTTTCCTGTCTCTCCTTCACTGTCCTATCACATTAAAGGTGAAAATCCCTAAAAAATAATTGTAAAAAAAACTATTTTCAAATGAGTAAAATTAACTTTCAGTAAATTTTGAGTTAACTACACTCATTTCATTTGATAAAGTTGACTGTTGTACAAATATCTCACAGTCAAGCTAATACAAAACTGTATCAAAAGACAGTTACATAAGCCTGAACATTTTTATTCATTTATGTATAAACTAAAAGATGTGGAAAATTTATAAAAGTGTCAGCTTGATTGATCCAATTATAATGCAAAAACTGGCAAAAAAAAAAAGTTCTGTCTGCACAGGTTAGACTGTGTTTGTGTGGGGCTTGGAGCTGTGGATTGGGCCGAGGATCAGGTCGGCTTTGGAGAGCACTCATTATACGTGTTTGTCGAGAGTCTGATAATTAAATTATCATGCATACAACTGCTGCATCATCCGGTTAAATCCTGTCCATGTAATGAAGCAGCGCATTAGAATCAGCCCCCTCAAGCTGTAATTGTGACTTCTGGAGTTTCTTCAACTGTAGCCTTGAAGTCAATTTATCTGAAAACATTTGTCAAGAGTGATGCTCGGTCAAGTGTTTGTGGACTCAAGACCACTAGAAACAATGGGTCTGAAAGACGCATTTAGATGCTTCAACGCAAACAAACAAGCTTCAATTTAAAGTGTTGGACTGTCATGAAACAATAAGAGAAAGTGCTGAGAGAAGGAAGAGATAGACAGAGATGAGTGACTTAACCTGGAATAATGGCGAGAGCAAGCCTGAGGGAGGAGAGAGAGGAAAGAAGAGCACAACCCAAACAACAACAGGTCAGATGTGTAAAAATGTAGAAAGATTTGGAGAACAATACAGTTTAACAGTTCAGGGTTTGCCAAGAGTTTATGCTGTCAAAATATAATAAATTTATTGAATATATATTAAACTGTGATATATTATAGAGAGTTTTCTCAAAATCCTTCAAAAATGCTCATTTGTTGAAGCATTTCTACTACTACAGGTATCTATTACTATTATAAAAACATACTGTGCTGCTTCATCATGTTATTGGGGATGTATTTTTATTACATAAATAAACAGCAAAATCTTGCAACAAATTAATTTATTATGACCTTGATAAAAACTTAAGGCCAGGGCTGGGAAGGTTACTTTTAAAATGTATTTTACTACAATTTACAAATTACATGCTATTAAAAGTAATTAGCAATGTATTTCAATATTTTAAATAACTTAATGCTCAAGCTATGTTACACAAATGAATGGGATTCTGTGCTTTTTCTTGCTGTACACCATACTTCAATTAAACCAAACACACCAAACATACTACTTCTTGTATTTATATAGCGCACTTCACAATCACTTCACAATACCAGTGTGCAGCATCCACTTGCATGATGCGACGGCAGCCACAAGACAACGGCGCCAGTGCACTCACCACACACAAGCTATTGGTGGGGTGAAGAGACAGTGATAGAACCAATTGTGAGGATGGGGTGATTGGGCCAATGGAGGGAATTTGGCCAGGACACCCAGGGTTACACCTGAGTCTTTACAAGTAGTACCATAGGATTTTTAATGACTATAGAGTCGGGACCTTGATTTAACATTTCATCCAAAAGACGGCCCCACTTACAGTATGGTGTCCCCTTCACTATACTGGGGCATTAGGACTCACACAGACCACAGTTTGAGTGGCCCTTGCTGGCCTTCCTAACACCACTTTCAACAGCAACCTAGTGGTCTTCCATCCAGGTTCTGACCAGGCTTAGCCCTGCTTGGCTTCAGTGAGTATCCAGTCTTGGGCTGCAGGGAGATATGGGTGTGACTACATTATTAAATATATTTAAAAGTAGCCAAAACAATTGGCACAGTTCTCCAAGCTATATAATTGAGTTTATTCAATGAATGGACCAAACTTTGTGAAAAGGGATTACTTCCCTGATGATAATCTCTATGTACAAGCAAATAGCACAAAGGCATCTTTGAGTCAAATTTAACAGGAAAGCAATCAGCATAAAAAAAAAATGCAGAGTTGACGTTGACGGCCAAAGTAACATCGGTCACAATTAATGTTGTGACAGTTCAATATAATTTAACAAGCACAGTTCGCTACGATGCCCAGATCATCCAGTTTGTCAAAAATTTCATACTGGCTTTGGGTAAACAAAATCAATGATTAATTTATGGTTAATTCAAAAGAATCAACTGTTCTCGATGAATCAGATATTGAACTTGCATATACAAATAGTAATCCCGCTCGCTTTTTGAGATTTGTCAAGTGAGTTCTAACACCTATGATTGGCCGTTGTGTTAACACGCTCAACAGAAAGGGATGCGATTGGCTCTAACGGTCAGCGCTGATCACAGAGCAGAGACACGGACACTGAAGAACAGCTGGGGTTATCACAGCTGATCCATAATAGACACGGTGGAGAAAACTCGCTCTGCAGACACGCTCATGTCTGGATCAACAAGTATTACTGTAAAAGCAAAAGAAGAGAGGAAACGTCACCTCACACCAACAGGTCAAAGATCCACAGTGTGTGTGTGAGAGAGAAGCAGAGAAGGAGTTTTCAGTTTTCATTTCCTCCCTAGCTGCTGAGCTCTACTGTACTTCAGGGTCAGACTGAAAGACTATCCCAGCAAACTCACAAGCAGTGATCCGTGTACAGTTTCTGCTTTTTAAGTCATTTTAGTTACTCACGTCCCTCGTCATAGCGAGCTATCGCAACATAGTCTATATGATATGATGTCAGTAGATTATAAGTGGTTATGCTTTATTACTGAACTGATACCGAATCGTCCGCATCCCAGTACATCAAAGAAACAATTAATTTTGACACCCTTAGTCATGATGATGAGCACTACTACAAGTTGCTAAAGAACAGACCTCACACAGTTATTTGAATAGAAATGACTTTAAAATTTCAAGTTATTACTTTGGTAATCTAAAATACTGTTTAGAATCCGCTGGAATTAGCTTATCACCTATTTAAAATGTAATTCTAATGTAATCAATACAGTTACTAATAATTTGTACTTTATATATGTACAGACATTACATGTGTGTTATTACTCCTCAGCCCTGCTTAAGGTAGAGTATATATAATAGGGTATGTGGTAAATTCAATCATTCAGAACTAATTTTTTTCATGGAAAACACAATATAGGATCATAAAAGTACTAATAAAATATTTAGTTTTTCCACTTATATTCTTCCTCTTGGCTGAAGCTCTCACCAACTGGTGCCATTTGACATCAATGAAAAGTTTTGGCTTTTAAAATGAACAACTTCCATACATCTTCACAGTAACTTCCACTATAGCAGTCTTTCCAAAGCAGTGAACTAAGTGTTGGAATGAACTCACCTTTGCTCTCTTTGCCTGGCGGTATTATTAAAATGCACATCACATCCTTAATTACCTGTCATTCTGAGAAGATGAGACCTTCCAGGTTAAAGTCCAGTCCTATACGTTTAACTCATCATAGCACATATTGGTTTTCCTCTTTCCAAGAGGCTTTTGTTCAAGAAAAGAAAAATAGTGTCCTATAGCACACACAAGAGCGCAGCAGGTGATGCATGTGTGAGAGAACATAGTATTTTAGCACTCCCCAGGATCCAGTATTAAGTAAACTAATGACCCAACAACACAGTCAGGCCTTGGTAATACATCACAATGCCTAAACAAATTGCCCTGTCCAACAGCAATGGGACATCAATAGAATCCTTGTAAAACACAGCAGTCGTGTGCGGAAACCTTCATAATGGGAAAACGTGCTTAAACATGTAAGTGGGTCATCGCAGAAAGAATCAATAACACTTCTTTTTGCTGAAGTCCACATGAAATCCAAATTGACCCCATTTACTTTTGCGATATACATAGCAGGTCAATGAGAACGCTCAGCAAGAATTAAAAAAAAAGTAGGTATAATTTTTACATAAAATACATCTGTTCCAACTCATGCATTACAATTTGCAAATGTGCTGAATAAAATATATATTTCTGTAGGTTGTGCTAATTTTTATTTTTAAGAAATACCCCTGATGGTTAACCTAGAGGTATATCAGGGTGTAGCCCAACAGGCATATTAAAGTTTTTGTACTACTCAGAAATGATTGGGCTCCTTGATATGTCATCACATCATAGCAAATATAAATAATTGTTTAAATTTGGGATATTGTGATGTTAAAAAGGGTGTTTGGAAACAGGGCTTACTTATGTAGAGAATTACTCTAAATATGTAGAGAACAACTCTATTTGGAGTGGCTTTGTAATAATTCTGCAGCTCTATCAGCAGATCTAGGTAAATATTGCATTGTACACTACTGGTCAAAATTTTGTAAGATTACTTTTTAAATAGTTTTTAAGTCTCTTTTGCTCACCAGTCTTGTATTAATTGATCCAAAGTACAAAAACAGCAAAAACAGTGTCATTTAAAATTAAATATTTTTACTATTTAAAATAACCAATTTCTATGTGGATAGATTTTAAACTGCAATTTATTCTTGTGATTTTAATGCTGAATTATAAACATCATTACTCTAGTTACATGATCCTTCAGAAAGAATGATGTTATTATTATTATTCATTCATTTTCTTTTTACTAGTAAGGGGCTGCCACAGCGGAATGAACCGCCAACTTATTCAGTATATGTAATGTAATGTATTGTGTACTTATATAGCGCATTTATTGTGTATGGCCATACACCCAAAGCGCTTCGCAATCATGAGAGGGGTCTCCACACCACCTCCAGTGTGCAGCATACGCTGATTCTGCACATTTGACTGGCTGCTTGCTTTTATTACCTATATTGTATAAACTTATTATATGTCATACTTTTATAATGGCCATTATTGATTATTAAAACTGCTATTCAGTGAAAGAGACAGGGTATGTTTAGTATTTTCAATGAAAATTAAAGGAGGCAGTGATGTTACAGGCTCCATTTTGTTATAAATATGCATACAGTGAAGATGACATATAAATATGCAGCTACACGACGCTTCAGCATTTTTGGTGTCTGTTAAGTTGCTAATATCAAAATGTTTTCATTTTATTGTTAAGATAGTGAAATAACGTAGCCAGGGTGATGTGGATGAGATTATAAAGTACACTGTTCCCTTTGAAGATTTACTCAACGCGTCTTCTGGAGTTTGTTTTCCATATCAAATTTCCGAAGTCTGAACTTACAAGGAGAGGATGCAAGACTGAACTGTGTGTAGACTACTTAATATTGAGGAAAAAGCCACAATCAGATTGGCGAATGTCTGCAGCCGCGCCTCTGTTTTCAGATGTCTCCGTTTTCCCCCATCCACGCTGACACAGAGCAGCAGCGTTTTAATAAGAAAAAAGCCTCTTCAGCATTTTCAAAACGCTCCGTTTTTGCCGCTCGAAAACTCCGGCTTAGCGTGGATGGATGGCGTAAACGTAGCAAAACTTATGCGTTTTAAAACTAAAACGTATTAGTGCAAACGGGGCCGTAGTCTTTTTGAAAGATATATGTGAAGTGATTTTTCACCTAAACTGCAAACGACAGCTGTTTATTCTAGAGTGTGAGATTCACATGTATAGCTGATGGAGGGCTGGGAGGTGTTTGTGAGACTGCTGCTGCCTCTAAGGCAGATGGGTTTTGGGGTTGAAGGATAACAGATGAATTGTGCCAACATCCTGTGCTAAAAGTTAGAAAGGCGTTCTGCCTGCCCCAGTTATGCCATAACCACAAACAATAAGATGTGCTTTGGGTAGCAGATACAGCTCAGCTGGGTAACTATCTACAGGCATGTATCTGATGGGAGTGTTGAAAGCCCTGACTCAAACAAAAACCTTTCCTGCTCTCAAATGAGTTCTTTGACATCATTATGCACTATGGGTGGTAGATTGTGCTGGATTTGATAAGATAATGTAAGCCACGTAACTCTAGCACAATCATGGCACCATTGTAGCTCTTGTGCCTGTCACCTTGGAGATGTCCTTGACGATAGCTTTCAACCATTACAAGTGCATACCTTCACTGGGCTTATTTGTCTTTATTCAAGATGAAGGCAAAAATGCACTTTTATTTATTTATTTATTTATAAATTAAATATTCTTTATATTTAAATTCGGAACTCTATGTGGCCTAGGGCTAGGAGATTAATTGAAGTTTGTTTTGCTGAGCATTTTGTCAGTAAACCCAGCATGTGCATTTATATTGGGCAGCATTAACTACACAGAGCCATAGTACGCTGACAAGCTATGCAAAAATCTGTTTTAAAATCGAAATTAATCTAACAATGACACCAACATAGTCCTTCTAAACAAATGACAGCTGTTGTGTAGCTTCTCTATTTTGTAGGTGTGTAAGAAAAACAAATGAAGCATTGTAATTCTTTCTCTGACCATTCTGAATCTATTCTCAAAAACTCAGAATCTATCGGGATTTAATCAATTACAAAAAATAATCTATTGAATTTGTAATAACTGATGCTTCATTTAAAAAATAATGCATCACTTCTGTATAACATTCATTTGACTTGCTCTTTGTTCAATGTTACTTCTGGTAAAAAATTCACCACCAAAATCTTCAAAGAAAATGGAAAAAGCTTACTCAATTGATCACAATTATTCAATAACAGTCGCAGGTTAATCGATTAATAAAATAATCGATAGCTGCAGCTCTAATATGCAGTACACATGTATTGTGTGTCCATAGTATTATAGTATTTCAAAGTTGTAGCTGATGGATTCACAGAATGCACTATAACCTGGTCAATCTTGTCAAATTGCTTATGCGACATCCCAAAATACAAAAATCTTCTCTCTAGGTGCATGTCTAGCACTAAACAGTGATTTGTGTGTGTGTGTGTGCGTGTGTGTGTGTGTATTTCCAGTAAAGGAGTGCAAAAACAAGAACCTTTATTCTCAGTGCATTCACCATTGTGAATTGAATGTATAGTTGCAAACAACAAACAGAAATGCATAAACCACCAACAATTTTGTGGGAAACATGAAGAGCATTAAAAATTCTAAGAATTAAACTTGTTTATGAAAAATTAATTATTAGAAAAATAATTAGAATCTTGCACACACCTGATTTGACAACCTTGGAGAGTTAGACTGGAGTGTTGGACAACACTGGAATGGATAATATCTGGTTAAGTAGTCGCATACATCGAGCCACAGAATTCAGATCTGAATTTTCCCCACACGAATATGATCAGAGCTCCCGGAAAATTGAAGATGAATGATTTCCAGTCTGTTGCTTGTCATGAGCACCCATGTCAGGCGGAATCGGGTACAATTTGCTGATACGACTGCAACTCCATCCGATGTGCACATTGAGACCAACTTTATTTTACATTCTTCCTCCAAAACCACATGCATGGCAAAGTTGTACGATATGTGCTATGCCCATTCCATTTGAATCACATCCGAATAAATTAAATCTGATATGCAAAAGTGCTTCTCTAGCTCTGTATCTGGTCCACATTTTTCATTTTAATCTTGTTTGCGCACCTGTATACCAGTTATGTGCACCAGTTATATTGCATTGTCCACTGTCAATAGCTTTGAAACATATATCTCAATATCTCATACAGACGTCACTTTTAACCAAGTATTTCTGTTGATCAGCACAGCAAATTTGCATTGCCAACTGAAAAAAATAAATGCATAAAAATGTATTTTGCAGAGCAACTATAACCACCCTGACTGCTAAGCTAATGCTATGCTGCCACCAACACTAGTTCAGGTATATAGTTCAGAATACGAAAGCAAAGTAAACAATAAGTGTGAGAACAACTATGAGCTCTGGTTTTTAACCTCTCTGGCTTTAATAGTCAGAAGTGAATTGTGTTATTGTCGTGGCTGTGCAGAAGACCCTGCAGGGACAAATGTGGCAGCGTGAGAGTTCCCTGCCTGGTTGAAGCATCTACCGTTCTCCTTCAAGCCCACGCTCTGCCACTTTGGATATGTCATGACCAATAAGGATGAAAAATTGGACCGTTCGCACCAATCCAGCTCTGAGATCACGCTCTGAGTCCCTCCGTACTTGCCCAGAGGTGCAGAGCCCCTTGCGCTCAAAACAAAATGGCATTTTAACAAGGTCTGAATCAAACACAACGCCTCCCCAAATGACTACTCAGCGTCCTTTACCAAGCCAGCTGCACAAAAAGATGCTTAGTTTTGTAAAAATACTTTGTACTTGCTAATCTCATCCAGAGCCTTTACCTACAGTAGCTGGGTTACGCAGTGATAATTCATTCTTTGCACAAGTAAACTTCTTAATGAGCGCACGAGTGTGTTTTTTTTTAGTTCTTTTGATCTTCTCATTTGAACATCTACACAGTCTGACCTCATATAGTCTCACCGTGTCCTTGTTGACTGTGTGGGCATTTCTACCTATTCAATTCAGAACTTTGAAGGACAACATATTGTGTGCTGAAATGCATTGAAAAGTACAGAGCGCACAACACACAAATGTTGAGGCTTTTTATTTATTCTTTATCAATATAAAGAGTTTACATTTTTAACCTTTTTTTATGCTGAAGGGTACAATGCAGCTTAATGTTGATCTCCCCCTCCCCCGGAGGACTTTTAATATTTTCTCAACGGCTTGACTATCCATATTTCAATAAGATGTGTTTGTGTCTTTTCCATCCAGAGAGCCAAATCAATATTGCATTAGTCAAACTCTTTAACCCATGAAGGGGAAACGGATAGCCGAGTCTGGCACCTCCCACATGAGAGCAAACAAGCTGCCTAGAAATTGGATTGCAGCCTCTGCATTTGATATATTGAATGACAATGACAGATTGACAGAGGCAGAGCACACTGTTTTTATATTATGCGGAGCAGGTATCGATTCTCTCAGTGACTCGAAATGAGATATTTGAAACAACTGCGAGCTCTTGGTGTGTCCTCTGCTAAAAAGACTGGTCACCAGGATATGCTTAGAGAACGAGGTGTGACTGTAACCTAACCACCATGAATACCTCAGGCAATTATGTTCTGCTGGTCAATGGAACTGCTACTGTAGTCTCGACTTCCCGATTTTACACAATAAATGTGAAACTTTGAAGTAGGACTGCACAATATATAATGTTACAGTAATAGTCTGGATTAATATAACATGACCTACACAATAGTACGAAAGATTTTTTATTTGGACGTGTTTTTAAGGTTGAATTTCAAATAAGTTTAAACCATTTGGGCCCAACAAATAACAAAGTTTGCCACTTTAACAAAGATTAATTGTGTTTAATTATTTATACAGTGAAGCCTATATGGTGTAATTTTACATTTGATTTTTGAGTGGCTGAACCTCAATTGTTAAGACTACACCAAAATCCATGAAGTGCTGTCTAATTAATTTGTATATATTGTTTTCATCTGCGCTTTAATTTATTTTGTATATTTTATGCAGATGCACTCACCTACACAATCGTAAATGAAATAGTATTTTTTCATTATTTTATAACAACCTTAGTTTTTTATTCCAAAACTCAAATAGAGCTTTTACAGTTTGTTTGTTTATTTAATCATTTATATTAACACATAAACCATTTTATTATTTTTTTAATATGTTAAGTGTAAAGGTTCTTAAATGTATAAATATAATTAGTTAAATAATTAATATGATTAAACTGAATTCATTAAAATGTATTTGTCAAATTGTTGATGACAAAGATGCATCTGTAGTGTTTTACTGATAATGAGAATTCTCAGCTGCTCAGGTTGAGTTGTGCAGGTCATTCCACCAGCATTTAACAGTCAAGGTAAAAAATCATTAAAATATGACCAAGAGTTTTTCTTGGGTCACTTCAGTGGAAATCTAAAAGAGGTATTTTAACTGGTTTGGCAAAAGACGGTTTGTCAGAATTTTTAAGGTATCCCTAAACATCCAACGTTGCTAATTTGCCACAAACACACAAAAAGAACAGACGCTGACACAGTAGTTTGATGATTTTGTCGTGTTTGGTTCTCCAGAACTGCTTGTTGGATTTAAAGTGTGAGATATTCTCCAAACAGATGTTACAAGTTTGTCTTATTGGTATGGCTGACAGGAAAGTGCATATCATTGTGCAATGGTGAGTAATAGCATTTTTGGTTCTATTTCTGGGTAATTTAGAGAAAATGTCTTCTGAGACATTAATGAATGAATGACTTACTGCTTGCACACTATTCATTGCTTGTGTGGATATTTTCTCGCATCTAAACGTTGGTGACAATGGACATCTATCAAATTGACTAAACTTTTTTTTCTGCTGGCAGTGAAAGGACCTTCAAATATTCTGTTATTATTGTCATACAGATAGACGTGAGACACCTTTCACAACTATAAAGAGTCTTTTTATTTGTCACTACTCATGAATGAAACAAAACCATTTGCTTTTAAAGAATAAAAGAAGAAATGGGTTGCACTGTCATCTCAGTTTGCAATATATTTATGTAGAAATGCATCCCCAAAAAAGTATTTGAATCTTAAAACAAAGTCTACATGCAGTTCTTACTAATTTCCTATCTGTGATAGAATGAATAATGAACTGTTTGTATACCGATCTGTTATAGACCCCTGAACACAGAACAATTTGTTGGTTAATTTTTGGTTAACCTTTATGTCATATGGCACCATGGGCAGTGCTTAACATTCAAAGCAGCCCCAAACCTTCAGCTCTCAGTCTAAGGTCTTACTGCATCAGACTATGTTCAATCTTCCAGCAAGCAATGTCTTTCATATATGCTGAGATGCAAGTCTCTATCATCTGACATCAGGCCAGAATGAGAGTTGCAGTGATACGATAAGCCATATTTTTGAATCACAGATAAGACAGAGAAGAGAAGTGGTTCAAGAACCAAGCCTTGAGAAAAATCATTAGAATGTTAAACGTTATGTACTGGACAAAGGATTTACCTAAGCAGTAAGGATCCAACCACAAGTGGCAGTTCCTGAAATGCACCTTGTAATGGGGATTGAGAGTAAAAGGATCTGGTGTCAAAAGCATCAGATAGATCCATATGAATACATACAGCTATGGAAAAGAATTAAGATTTGTAATTTATAGTAATGTGTTGCTACTGATGACATTTCCTCCTTTTTTCAGAACTAAGATGTTTTAAAAACCAAAACAAATTAAAACTTTTGTAATTCTAAGCATTATTTCTGGAAGAAATGCTATAAATGACGTCTACTTGAGCATTGAAGAATACCATGACACTTGGTTAGAAAGCTGTAGAATTCATTAGTCTTACGTTTTCTTTTAAGCAGGATGTGTTTGAGTGAATGCCTGCTGTCTGTGTTGGGCTGTACACATCCAGTTGTACTTTGGTGTGTGGAATGTATTTGTGTGGATTAGCAGTGTGTAAGGCATGTCCAGTGTGTATGGTTTGTTTAGACGCTGCGTGTGCGTGCATGCATGTGTGCGCTTGCTCTGGTTGGCTGGGTGCAGGTGATAAAGGCTGAGTGGACAGATAGGGGATGAAAGCCATGCAGGTGTTTGGCTATGAATGGACAGGGAACCTCTCCAGCCCCCTGGCATTTCTAATGAAACCAAACGGATGCATGCGTGTCTGAGTGTGTGTGTACGTCTGGTCTTTGAAGCCACAGGACAAAGACTAACCTTTAACTCAAGGTAGCTTGCTGCTGAAGCTGGCCTCAGACTCTTTCTCTCAGTGAAGTCACGGGGAGCAGCGTTCTTCTGATCTGAAAACGAAATAGCAGAGGTCAATAAAAACTAATAGAAAATAATATTCCACTTACGTATAGATGAAGACAGTGCAGGCTTTTACATTTAATAAAAGAATAAAAACATTTGGAGTTTGTTCACAGTGTTGACATTCCCAGGAGAGATCAGAATGTCTAAAACTGCCAGCTACATTTATTTGAAATTAAAATGTGAACAAAAAGTTTTAAGACTTGCAGTTAAAATGTTTTCACACAATAAGGTTTGGGACCCGCTTAAACTCTTCAACATAATGTGCAGAAACAGCTATGAGGAAACCTCAATACGTTCTTGTGGCGCAATCAATAGACTCAAATGCAAGCATTAAGAAATAACCCATATAGCCAGTGTCATTTCCTCCTGTTGATTTTCCAATCAGCTGGGTAATCTCACTCTCTCAGTGGGGAAGACGTGTTTGGTATTGACAGGTTGGTTTCACAGCTGACGACCTGTATGTTCATTTGTGGGCTACTTCAATTGCGTAGAATCGGAATAAAGAGCAGTCTGAGATCTTCGCACCACAGGTGTTCTCTGGCACTCATGCATAAACTAACAATGTTGCACACGGAGCAGGTCAACAAGCATGTGGAGTAAAACTCTCAAGAAAAGTTCTGGAAAAGTTCTCATAAAGAGTACATGAGGTCATTATTTACTAACTCTATTCAATCCAATGCTGATGAAGCAGTGGGTGAGGAATGTTATGCATATGGTAGTAGAATAGAAAACTATTTAGAATAGAACTAGTTAGAAAACTATTGTCATGTTGTGTAATAATTACTTTCACATACCAAAACACCTTGTTTGGAATATTTAGCACAGTTTTATTATGTGATGACACATTAAAAGACTCTAATCAAGATCAGTGCAACCTCAAAATTTCAACTGTCATTGTAAAACTTTGCCACTATCTTTAAAACCTCAAGGTTTTACCCATTTATCAACAAGACATTTTAAAGAGCCCCTATTTTGTATTTTAAAAGGTCATATTTTGGTTTTGGGGGTCCCCAATAACAGGCTGATATGCATATGCATTCGTTGAGCGATTCATTTGTTCCCAATCCCCACCTTTGCATGAAGATTCGTCCAATGACCCAGTCTGTTGCGTTCAGCACGAGATGGATAGAAACGCCCAAGAAGTAGTCAGAGCATAGAGTATGTGTGCACCCAATGCAGGAATGCATTAAAGCAATGCAGTTAAACACCAGCATATTGCACTATCCTTAACCACAACCCCAAGTTGTGGTTAACAACGACACGCATTCAGAATTATTCCACACAATGGCAAAAGTTGAACTATTTTGAAAAAATTGACCACGCCACGCATGTGAGGAACAGCTGATGGTGGACATAGCAACAAACCGCAGGAGATCTCGAGCACAAAACACATTTAAATAGGTAAAAGACGCACGCGTCACATTGTCATTGTGGTTTTGGATGCGATATGTGAAATAGCCTATACAGATTTAACGTGAGAGATACATTACAAGCACCGCTCTAAAACACATATGTGATAACAAGCCACGTGGAGCGATTACAAGCTACAATGCACAAGTAAAAACATATTTTGCAAACTACAGAAAATGAGGCAACCATTTTAATCACACTTCAGGTTGTGTACTGGTCCATACAAACTGTGTAACGGTTACTGACAAAGTCCCATACATTAGTAGTCTTTGCTGATCCTTCCCTTAATAACAAATGGCTGTCGAGTCCCGCACTGCATGGTAGGTTATTGTATTAATCATCAGGAAAATGACAGGAATAAATACAGCACACAGTTGACTTTACTATGGTGTTGTTGTGAAAATGAACTTTATCCCTTTATTCCCCATAACTGCATGTCTGGCCATCTTTCAGTGATAGTAATCTTTGCGTCATGATCAATCCTATGATCCCTTGCACTCCGCTAGTGTCTGAAGGGAAAGGCACGTTCACGTTTTACTGGATCTGGTAGTTCATATTTGGTATTGTTTCGAGTGCGAAACAATACGAACAAGCAAAAGACCCGGATAAACGACGGATCATTTAATTTAAAAAATCTATATTTTTAAACAAGGTGCATTTTCAGATTTAACCAGTACAGTTTTCATTCACTTAAAGCTGTGTTTCTGTGAACCCATAATAGGGGTCCTTTAATCATTTAAATTCAACAAACTTAAGCCCACACACATGAATTTTTTCAGAGAGGTTATTTCAAACTTGAAAGCAGAGACTTTACTTGCATTTAATACGCTCTTTATGTACTGTATATAAAGTCCAATTTACCAAAATATCTTTGACCCATATATTAGGGAAATGGACATATTCAGACGCAGAAATTGAAACTCTTTTTTTGCAGCAGTTATAAAATGTCATTTGTGCAGTGGAGTTTAACCAAAAAGTCATTTTCTTATATGATATATGTAAAAAAAAAAACATTTTTCTTTGGAGTCAAATGACTTGGCAATCTGATTATCTGACTAAACAATTTGTTCATGATTCATTTGCAGCAGATCTTTAGTTACCAGTTCACTTGACAGAAAGATTATGATTGAAAAAACATTGTAGTGAATAATAGATAAAATAAAAAAAGAGTAATAAAGAATAAATTTGGGTTTAATAGATGCAGCGCCATCAGAAATCTTGCATTAATACTGCACTTATATCATGTTTTTTTGTGCTTTAAGTTGTGTACAGTAGTTCTGTGCACTTCTGAAAGCAACTCTACAATTGACCAAATGTTCACTGTTTGAAGAACTTTCCTTAAATCAACATATACCTTCAGAATTATCCAGAATGCAAATAGAAAACATTTTTTTGAAAGCACTCATTTGGCAACAGCTATTTGAATGCTAGGACGAATTGTGCTGTTAAGCGGGCAGCATGTGGCCGCCAAGCTGAGCAGATTGTTGAGGTGTATTTAAAGTAATCATAAGGACACGCTCACACAGACTAGATCATTTTGTCTTTCTTTAATGTGAAAATCAAAAAGAGATTTGTCTTTGTCAGAGCCCAGTTATTGATAACATGGCGAGCACAAAGCAGCAATAGCTATGAGAAAGAGAAAGCCATGGAGGGAGGCAGAACAAAAACAGATTCTCATCCATATCCTTGCTCTCCTCTGAGGCTCTTTATCCAGGCTTTGATGCACAGATTAAAAGCTATTACTTTAGACTGGCAGGTGCAGGAAAGCAATGCAAGGATAGACAATCACATATGGAAAAACGGAAACCAATGCCATTTTATCAGTCAAATAAAGAATAGCTACCTGGCACAGGGACAAGAAAGCCAAGGTCTACTGTATTACCTCCCTTGTATCAACATAAACAGGGGAATTCATGAAGATTCAAATGCACACGCTGTTAATGTTTATTTACACAGACATTGTCTGCATTTTTTAAGTGATGATTTACTAAAGAAATAATACAAATCAAGCAACAGCGCAAAAAAAAAATATATATGGCCACAAAATCAATCCAGTCAGTTATTTTTCAGAACTAGATTGTGACAGATGCAGCACATTAGCCTGATTTGACATATTCTACAGAAGCTCTACAGAATAACTTCTGCATAATTCAAACTAAAAACAACAATGCATGTTTACAATTTAAATAGTTATAATAAATACACTGCCATTAAATGTGGGTAAAATAATGTAAAAATATTGCCTTTAATTTATTTTGTTTGTTTCTTATGCTCACCAAAGCATTTATTTAACCATAACAGAAAATTATAGTATAATATAATTATTACTGTATATATATTTATATATAATTGTTTTCTTTTTCCATATCTTTTAAAAATCATACATACAAATTTTATTTTATGCTCAAAAAAACTCCTATTTTTATCAACTGGAAAGAACCTTATTTTTTAAAAACATCAGAGTTTTCAGAAAACAGAAGACAAGTAAAGCCAAAGGCCCAGATAGTGTCTATCCGGTCTGTCTAAAAGCCTGTGCTGTCCAGCTTTAGTCCATCTTCGCCCTAATCTTCGATAGATCGCTGAAAGTTTGCAAAGTCTCTGCCTCCTTCAAACATTCCACCATCATCCCTGTACCTAAGAAACAACAAATCACAGGACTAAACGACTACAGACCAGTTGCTTTAACATCTGTGGTCATGCAGTCATTTGACAAACTGGTCCTGACCCACCTAATGGACATTACTGGACCCTTAACAGACCCGCTTTAATTTATTTAGAGCAAACAGGTCCATGGATGATGCAGTCTTGCAACATCTGGATAAAGCAGGGACCTATGCAAGACTCATGTTTGTGGACCTCAGCTCTGTGTTCAACACCATCATCCCAGCACTCCTCCAGACCAAACTAAGCCAGCTGTCTGTGCTGTGCCCACTTCCATCTGTCAGTGGATCATTAGCTTCCTGACAGACAGACTTCAAACTTTACATCAAACACCCACACCACAAGCACCAGTGCCCCACGGTGATGTGTCCTCTCCCCACTGCTCTCTCCTGTACGCCAACAAATACACTGCAGAAGACCGCTTTGTCAAGGTCCTGAAGTATGCAGATGACACCACGGTCACTGGGCTCATCCAGTACAGTGACCAGTCTGCATATTTTGCAGGAAGTGGAGCAGCTGGCTGTCTGGTACAGTCTTAACAACCTGGAGCTGAACAAGTTGAAAACAGTGGAAATGGTTGTGGACTTCAGGGGAATCCCCCCAGCTCTCTCCCCACTCACTTTCATGGGCAGCACTGTAGCAGCAGTGGTGTCATTCAGGTTCCTGGACATCACGATCTCCCATGACCTGAAGCCGGACACTCACAATGACTCCGTTGTGAAAAAGGTCCAACAGAGATTGTACTTCCTTCAAACCTGCCACAGGAGCTTCTGACAACGTTTTACTCTGCTGTCATTGAGTCAGTTCATTGATCTTCAATTACTGTCTGGTTCGGATCAGCCACCAATCAGACATAAGCAGGCTGAGAGAGATGCGGAGACCGAACTTTATGCCCAAAGGCCCAATCCCAATTCTATTTTTGTACCCCTACCCCTTCCCCATGGCCTTTGAAACAGAGTGTGAAGGGGAAGGGCTACAAAATGTACCCCTAAGAAATAGGACAGCGCTACAGCACCTGCACATGTCATCATATGTCATCGCAAACTCTTGCTTCATATGAGATCGACGATCGCTACTCCTATAGTAATTCCACTTGGTTTATTTTTTGGTATTTATATTCAGAAAATCACTGAAGGCATATATTATGTTATCATATAACGATATCATGTGGAAATAAGCTGGTAACTGTGTACTGTGCATTTACACCATGGCCAAATTCATCTATGTAAACAAAAGAAAACAACATTGAATGTACTGAATGTATTAAAACATATGATTGTTTTTTTGTAAAAATTCGTAATAATAACAAAATACTAATTTGTGCATCTCCTTACTTTTGTGTGCAGCCATGCTGCCGTAGTAGATAGTGAATTCTGGGAAATTTTCTTATCCCTTGGTTTCAAGTGTGGTCCTGAAAAATCTCAGTTTGAAGGAGTATCTAGCCATTCCCCTTCAAACTAAAGAGAATAGAGACAGCCCTATCGCTTCACATGAAGTAAGGGGAAGGCCTAAAAGGTAGAATTGGGATTGGGCCTAAAACTTCTTATACAACATCAGATCATCTTGGGAATGGCAGATACAAGTTCTGCACAGTGGCCAGAGGGATTTTTAACTTTTCTTGCAGAATTGCGGCCAGGTTACTACATGATACTGGTGGAGGAAAACATTTCCTGACTCACTTCTCCAAAACAACCCCAAACTGGCTCAATACTATTTATATCTGGCCACGGGAAATGTTCACTTTCATGTTTATCAAAACACTCTGTCACCAGTCTTGCTGTGTGTATTGGTGAATTATCATCCTGGTAAAGGCCACTGCCTTCAGGATACAATGTTTGAACCATTGTGTGCACATGGTCCTCCAGAATGGCTCGGTAGTCCTTGACCCATCTAGCACAATTATTGGGGCTAAGGGATGCCATAATATTGCATCCCAAACCATCACTGATCCACCCATGCTTCACTCTGGGCATACAACAGTCTGAGTGGTGTGCTTCTTTGGGGCTTCTCTACACAGTAACTCTCTCGGATGTGGGAAAGACAGTGAAGGTCGACTTGAAGAACAATAAATGTTTCACGTTGTCCACAGTGTGAACAAAATATTTTAAACAGCACTGCAAAAAAATCTGTAAAACATTATGGCACAATGTATGACATTAAAATAAAATGTTTATTATTTTAGTTAATTTATTTATTACATTTTTAAAGATTTAATTTTAAAGTACGCAATTTACTGCCTCATGAGTATATCTTCATACAATCTTACATAATTCCTCCATTAATAACCATCATGGTCATGGACAGGATGTTTTATTTGGAAAAGCTCAAACAGTAAAAGATACATATATCAATACACAAACAAAAAGTGTTTGTGAATGTCATTGCTGTTGACCCACAGTTGCAGTGTGCTTTTGGTATCACTTGTCCCGGTTGGCTGGCTGCGGTTGTGTTCCAGCTTTGAGTCCATTAGAGTTGCTTTGAAACTACTTATGTGGGGTCTGAACCAGTGCCAGAACGAACAGCTGCTTCGGCGTGTAAATCATCCTGTATAATGCAGAGGCTGTAAGCATGAGAAAGCCCAGTCTCCCTGCCCACCAATCAATGAAGCGCCAGCAATCTGACAGCTCCTATAGACATGCTCTCGAAACAAACGACATGAGCGCCACAATAACGCTCCCCAATGCCCGTTTGTCTGCTGTCTACCTCACCAGTTAATTACTTTCAGCTGCTTTTTTATGTCTGTGGCTGTGAAAAGATGACTTGTCATTCAACATCCCTGTCTGATACAGTTTCCTTTCATGACTCTTCATCCCTCATTCTGTTTCATTCCTTCAGTTCAGCTCTACTTCATTGTTTCGCTTTTGGAAGCAGCTGCATCCTTGTTTATGTATTTTTGCAGCTGAAAATTGGGTCGCACTAAAATCAGAAAGAAATGGCAATGATAAATTTGGCAACATGTGGCCTAATATGGTGGTTTTATTCAGCATTCTGTTTCATTTTAGATTTTCTAATTCTGTTAGATGTAGTCTATCTCAGCTACATAAATTAGTGATCTTAAAACATTCATTTATTCAGCTCTTTTTTATATTGACTTATTTTACTCCCCACAATCTGCAGTGTTGAAAATGCATGTTGATTTCATATGCATTTTTTTTCTAATAAACATATATTGTAATATAAACTTTTTAATTTTTCAAATTTTATGTTAACAGAACGTCAGGCTCTACTTAGCACTAAATTTCTATTTCTTAAAAGTAATCTAAGAACATTTAGGCTGTTTTTTACATTCATTTATTAAAAACAAATGTTTAATTTAGATTTTTACCTCAATTAATATAATATAGGGATTTTAAATGACATTTTCCAGTAATAATGTTCAGTCTATTGACCTTATTCTGCAATGCAGAAGTGCGATTGTTTTTGTGATTGTTTTAGAACTTCTGATTCAGTTCCTATGGGAGAAATGACTAGGAAAAATAAACATCAGAAAACGGTCAAACTTGCTCTACAAACAAGTGTTTGCATGACTATACAGACAAAGCAGAATCATATAATAAGAAAATGTCAGTTTGCAATATCAAGCAGCATAACAAGCTGTTTTTAACATGTTTTAACATTTTAAAAATGTATGGATGTGAATCAGCTCGGAAGTCTCAAGCCAAAAAGATTCAAATGGCTGTGCCCGCTTGTACATGAAGGATAAGGTGAATAGGCATGATGAGGTACTAGACAAAATAACAGCAACTAAAAACTACAAGACTATTGAAGAATATGTGTATGTGTGAAGTCTTTTATTAATATTAATAAACTACTCTATAAACATCCTTTAACAGCAGCATCTGACAGCACTGTATATTAGATAATAAATAAAAAACATACAAAATGAATAAACAGACAAAAATCAAATCTTATTATAAAATAATTATTGGTTGAGCTTTAAAATAACATAAAAGCTAAGCTTTAATAATGTAAAAAATCTTTTACATTCAATGTAATGTAAGTTTAAGCTTAATAAAAATCTACTTTTTTTTTTTCAATTAAACTATTTTGCCCTACAAAGGCAAATTGCCATGTTTACTCAAACACTGAGGAACACTGCAACTTTGACTGTTTTGTTTTTTCTAAAATGAGAAAAAATTTAACCAAAGTCCCTTAAAGACAAGTAATTTCACTCTGCGTGATAACGATTCTCGGGCAGTATGTTCAGGTATTCTGTCTGAATGGGGAAACATCAAATTTGCCAAGCTTACAATCACTATAAATATTTAGAATCACCAATAAAATTAAATTACATCTGTCTCACGAGTTGTTTCTAAATCAAACAAAATCTGCATTTTTTCAGGTTGCTCGAGCTAGTGCACATGCGCATTCAAAAGGAACGAGATCACGACACCAACCTCATTTATGACCCTTCTACACATGATCATCCTCTGAATAATGCCTCGATCGCGCTGCTCTTTTGAAGTAATTCACAACTTGTTCTTGATGGCGAATCTCCTCCAGAAATAAAAGTGACCCTTTGATTACAAGTTTGTGGGAGTTGGAGTAGTTGCTGTCATGTGATGAGAGTTTGACAGGACAGATTGTACCTCGCGTTCGTTTCATACAGATTACAAAACCAGAAACCTTTTGTTTTCAAGTGGAGAGTTTATTTTAAAAGTAGAGATTTCAAGCTTCATTTGGATTTCTTATGTCTGTGAAGCAAGTATTCACTGAGATTCCAGTTTGTTTGTTGACTACATTAACGGGTTGTAAAAATCCACGTCTGGTCTGTTTATAGTCAAAGAAACATTCACATACCTTGTTCTTCTTCAGTCATCTATACTAACCACGAGTTTAGCATTTCTCATTACATGCCTGTGCACAACATCCCTTGAAAGGTCAATGACAGCAAAATAACTGAACCCCGTGTTGAGTCACATTTCCTTACTATCATGAGGCCCGCCAGAGCATCCGCTGCAGATGGCACTGTGATGTGTTTCATATCCATGTATTTCACCATTGAGGAAAGGGGATTAAACTCAATCCGTGTCTTTTAATTGCTTTCAAGTCTGGATATGTAACAACAAGCGCAGGACATGGAGACAACAACTCAATGGCCTTTGATTAAAAGCTGTGTGGGAGCAGTAGTGTTTATGACAGCAGAGATATTGCGATTGTAATGCAGTCTGAGCTTTGAGCAGCAGAGCTCTCTGACCCATGTGACTTGCCACTGCCAATTGTGACAGGGCATCCATTTGATGAGTATCCAGGAAGACACCCAAGACCCAGTTATGTCTACTGGTGTGCATGTAGGCCCATGCAGTACACAGACACATCCTAAACTATTTCCCTATTTCCCAGACACATCCTAAACTATTTCCCTATTTCCCAGACACATCCTAAACTATTTCCCACGAGAGCAGAAATGGTGTTTTATTTTTTGAAGCTTTTGTAATGTTATAGTCAAAGGTGTCATCTAGAATGGTCGCACCACTTTTAGCCTGGGCCAATTTTGTCCCCACCACTCTGTGAAATAGCTCACTTCAGAAATGTGTCTGAAAAAAGAAACCGCACACACAATTGTGCAGCGGGAGTTTCACTGCATCTGTGTTCTATTAAGTAGAGATTTGGTGCCAGAATTTATTTTTTAATGTTTAATGCTGTCATCAGTGGCGGAAAGCGACAGCAGCAATGTTCTCTCTGCACACTCCAGTTATCGATTTTTCACGGCTCACTATCCATTCTAGTGAAACCATTCAAACAAAACGCGAACAAATGTTTCTGCTGTTTCAGATCCGCTGACATACAGTCAAAAAAAGTTATGCAGGATAAGAACCATGAATTATCATACCACTACAAGAACTAGAGCCAACAAGATTTGCAATTATTCAACAAATTACAAACAAAAACAAGAAACTACAAGTCAATAAAAAATAAAATAAAAATCTTATCAAAACCATTATCATCATCATCATCAACAACAACAACAACAACAACAGCATTGACATATTTATTTTAGTGTTTTATTTAAATAATTAAATAAATATATTATATTAAATGTATATTAATATTAAATAATAAACATAACAACAAAGTTATAAACATCATGTATAATTGTGCTGCACTACTTTTAGAAGATAATGCTTTATAATAATAATAATAATAATAATAATAATAATAATAATAATAATAATAATAATAATAATAATAATAATAATACATTTTATTTGGTCAATATATTCAGAATTATTATTATTATTATTATTATTATTATTATTATTATTATTATTATCATCATTTTAATCATTTTTATTATCATACATTTTAATTGTTTAATGTATTCTGAATTATTATTGTTAGTAGTAGTAGAACAAAACATTTGACAACAAATAAATTCAAGAAAATGCATTGATTGCAAATTATTGTTCCATCAAACCACTTCTTGCTGACTAAATTTGACTGAACAAAATATAATTTACTTCTGAAAAATCTTTGTAAATGCATTTGTCAAAAAAAAATCTAATCTTAATCTTTAAAATGCTTTAAATTGTAATTAATGTATTAATTTATTTAAACAAGCACATATTCTTTCTTCAAAATTTAAGTCTCAGACAGAACTAGAGCAAATAAATTAAGTAAATGAATAAAACATTAGTTTTTAACCTAATTAGCACTCATAAATAAAGTAATAATCTCCCTTTTTGACATTGCAATCTTCATGTCAGTGCAAAAAACAGCAGCCTATAGTTCTGTTAATAATGAAATATTCAAACCTAACAAGGGTAATTTGCCTCGGAATTTGCACTCATTAGGCAAAATCACATCATAAAATGCTGAAATGCAGCCAGCGATATTTGCTAAAAGAAACCGATCATTATGTTTAGAAATGGCTTGGGCAGCTTTCACCCTGAGTGAAGCAGAGCAGGTTGTCAGAGGGATGATGAGGGTGTGATTGTCAGACAAGCATTGAGCTCCAGCTCTGGCACGTCATGCTGCAATCACAGTGGAATAGCTGGCTAACAGCCTCCGAAATGATTGGGAGCCATCCCTCACAGACCTCTAACGCCTGTGTCCAAAGCATAAGACCTCCTCAGCAGGAGAAACACCAGAGCTGAACACAATACACTTCACAAACGCTGAACCCTTAATCACAAATGCATCGATATATTGATAAATAACAATATATTGATACTGAAATATTTAAAATAATACAATCTCGCCTTTGGTTTTTATCCACACTGGCTTTACTCTCTCATACTCTCTCTTCTCACCAGCAGAGAGATTAATGATTAATAATAGTATTGAGATTAACACTTTTGTTTTAATCAGAAAATAGATGATAGATGAGATTGCACTAATTTAGTTTATTTATTTATTGCTTAGGGCAGTACGGTGGCGCAGTGGGTAGCACAATCGCCTCAAAGCAAGAAGGTCGCTGGTTTGAGCCCCAGGTGGGTCACTTGGCGTTTCTGTTGAGTTTGCATGTTCTCCCCATGTTTGCGTGGGTTTCCTCCGGGTGCTCCGATTTCCCCCAGTCCAAAGACATGCGGTACAGGTGAATTGGTTAAGCTAAATTGTCCGTAGTGTATGTGTATGAATGAATGTGTATTGATGTTTCCCAGTGATAGGGTGCACCTGGAAGGGCATCCGCTACGTAAAACATGTACTGGATAAGTTGGTGGTTTATTCCACTGTGGCAGCTCCAGATTAATAAAGGGACTAAGCCGAAAAGAAAATAAATGAATTAATGTATGAATATTTATTGCCTTTTGGACTTAAGGACTGCAGACATCCCTGATATAAGCATTATATGGTTTAGTTATATGGTTTAGTTGCGGAATTTGTTCCCCACGGTTTAAAAAAATAGAATACAATATTGATATTTTTCAAAATATCATATCAAATTGGAAATTCTAGTATCAGAATCGAATATGGAATTGAATATCAATATTTTTAAGGTATCATAATGAAGTTGGAAATTCCAGTATCGTGACAACACTTTTTTTTATGCAAAACATTTGTTAAGATGTTTATATGAAATTGAACATGCCTAGTTTATTTTATTTTTGTTTGTTTTTTGTACATAAACATGCTTGACTGATCTGATTTGTCTGTAAAAAAGCCATTACAAGAATTATTTAACAGCCGTAGGTTAGATTTTCCGTCATAAAGTGAGTGCTTATTAAATCTGAAAACAATCCTTTATTTTATTATTTATTTATTATTTTTGATAATTATTATATTTAATTTGTTACTTTCAATTATTGTTAGTTTCGCTTTTTTGTTTTGTTTTTCATTTATTGCAAAATTGTATTATTATTTTAATTAACGAGAATGTTTTTTGACCAATAGTTTTAGTCTTCTCTTACTAAAATAACATTGTGTCGTTGTATGCATCACACTCGATGACTTGAGAAGGGCACAGCGTGACAGCCGGTAATAAATGACTCTGTGCCTTATCTTCTTTTCTTCTTTCTTCTCTCGATGTCGACCAACATTCATCTCCAGCTATTTGATATTCTGATACAGGACGACGAAAACGGCTCATTTGAGCGAATGTGTCACTCCACCCTGCTGATTTCCAGTGAGTTGCTCTCATTCGCAGATTCGAGTTTCTCTTCAGCCAACAAAAAGCCTTTCCATCTCTCCCCGCTGCCACTCCCCTGAGACAAGGTTTTCTGGCTTCAGAAGAATGCCATTCACAAGTCATACGCTGTGCTCGCTGTGGCCTTTCATTTCAAACGGAGTATATGTGTGTGTGTATGTGTGTGTGTGAACATCAGGGCCACAGTGCAATATAAATCGACTGAGGGGAGCCTAGTGAGTGGTTTGATGGAGGAATGGATGACAAATAAGAACAGTGAGATGCCTTTTATTGTCGCCAGTTGAGTCTATCCATTTCTCTTCTTTTTCTATGACTTTTTAAATCTGTTTTCTCCTCAAGGCCACCCCCCACCCTTCCTTCTTTGACATGCCGCTGTGCAAGAATCATAAGTCTGTAGGAAAGACACGCCGCACCCAGTTAAGAAGCGATTTCAGCCGCGTGCCTGGATTACTTATCCCGACGTGACACATTTGCCATCCTCTGCCCCTCTGCTGTAATGACAGCTCCTAGGGTGAGTAATTATAAACTCAAACGTTTGTGTTAAATCGTGAGCGTGCGCCACAGCCTTGGAATCCTTTCCATGTTTTTGGCTAATAAGGCAGGATTGTCTTTGGCAATCAACTCAAATATCCCCTGCCGTGTAAGTAGACAAACATCCCCTCTCAAGTATACTGCACATTGCAGTTGCATTGATCTTTAAGTTTGGTCTTTAACTTTAAGTTTAGTGACTTTCGATGAGA
Source organism: Danio aesculapii (assembly GCF_903798145.1). Classification (NCBI taxonomy): domain Eukaryota; kingdom Metazoa; phylum Chordata; class Actinopteri; order Cypriniformes; family Danionidae; genus Danio; species Danio aesculapii. The sequence goes on from NC_079438.1 coordinate 38,013,334, forward strand.
AATAAAGTCTCGACTTTGAATTTCTCTCTGTTCTATCAGCAAGGGCTCTGCAGGTTTTATGAGAGTAAATTTTAGACCAATTAAAGAACATTTAAGAAAGAAATTAAAGATTAAAGGGAAAAACAGAGCAATATAAACTAAGTAAGTCTAGAGAACACAAGTTATATTTTTTAAAAATTAAACATACAAAAATCTGATCTGTTTCTTCTTTTCTTTATTTTTATAATGTATGTTAATGCTTCAATACCTCTCACTCAACCACTTAAGTGTAGACGTAATCTTTACCTTCTCATCAAACTCATTGTACAAACCCAAATCAGAAAATGTTGGAACAGTTTGAAAAAATGTTTAAAATAATACAAAATAATAATAATAAAAAAGTAGTGATTACTAAGTTTACTGTGACTTTCATTGCAAAGTTCAGACCAACTAAAAAACATTTAAGAAAGAAAATTTAAGGGGGAAATAGAGCGATATAAAGTAAGTATAATGTCTAGAAAACACACAGAGTTCTATTTAAAATACAAAAAAGGAAAAATAGAAAAATCTGATCTACATTTCTTTTTTTAATGTATGCTAATGCTTCAAAACCTCTGACTCAACCACTTGAGCGTGGACATAATCTTTACCTTCTGATCAAACTCATTGTCCAACCCCAAATCAGAAAAAGTTGGGACAGTATGAAAAATGCAAATAAAAAAAGTAATAATTTCTAAATTTACTTTGACTTGTATTTCATTGCAGACAATGCAACAAAGATGTTTTCCTCACGATTCTTATATATATATTTTTTTCCTTTTCAAAATAAACTCATATTCCAATTTTGATTCTTGCAATACATTTTTAAAAAGTTGGAACAGTAAAGCATTTATCATTTTTGCCATTCCATTTCACAACACTTAGAAGACGTTTAGAGACTGAAGACACCAAGTTATGTAATTTTGTCCCCTTCTTTCTGCAAACAAGTCTTAAGGAGTTCACCTCATCCTCTATCAACCACACATGTACACACTGACACATACACCTACACACCCACAGTCCTCATTAATCGTATGTCATTGTCAGTACTATGGCAAAAGCCATAAAAGAGAGAGCAGCAGCTTACTTAAAAAAGATGCCCAACATAAAAGATGCATCGAATTTCAAATGTTCATATGCCTAAATTCACAGATGATCAACAAAGAAAATTCCTGTTTTCATCTCTGTCTGGTTCTGTTAAAGCAGAATGCCAAACCTGCAAATCTGTGTCAAAAAGCTCCTATAGTGAGAAGCATATATCAGCTTTACAAAACACAATTTTTGGGGTTTTTGAGAAATATTCCTTCTTCAGGATTATATGGTGCATATCAATTGGACTGAAATAATTTTCTGACTGAAATTGTGTTTTTATTCTATTTATTTAGTGTTTTTTTTTTTTTTTTTTACTTTGTTATTTCATTGTTGAAGGTCAAAAGTTGATCAATAAAGGATGACATTACGTTTATTTTCAATCAAGTATTAATTCATTTAAAGATGTTTCATACTATACTGTACAATCCTAAACCCAAGGTTAACATCCATGCAGTACATGCATGAATGTTAACGTGCCACTCTTACTGATTGGAGGAACAGCAGGCAACCTGTTTACATGGCTTTTCCTGTGTCTTGCCAGTTATTTAGAAAATGCCACAGAATAGGTCTTAAGTTGTTTTAAGCTTCATTAGACACACAAAGGCAAGAAAACATACACAACACCTCTCCCTATGCCTCCAATTTTTGACATTTTTAACTTTTCTGTCACCTGCTGCTGTTTGTTTACACAATGCACATTTCCTGTTACTGATATGACATGTGCTTCGCTACTCAATTTTTGATTGGCTGTATGTTGCCAATCTCTAGAAGTAACAAGCAAACACTGCTATGTTTCACAATGAACAAACTTAAAACCCCAATGCAGAGTTGCTTACTCCGCTCCGGAGCTGGGTTTCATAAATCCATGTAAAAAAAATATATAAATAACTGTACTACTTTAAAAAATACAAGTCAGGTAAATTTGCAATCATCCCAGATGTAGGAACAATGTTTAAAATTATGATAACCTGCAGTTCAGTGCAGTGAGAACAGCTCTTATATTATTTAAAATAAACTGAAATGTAATAATAAATATCCTCTAAATTATACTACAAATTAAAAAAAATTTGTTGTTTAAGTACAAATTTTGCTCTACTTCTACTTGATAATGTGGAAAAGTAAATGTAGTTGGAATGAAAAAATACATTTAATAAGCTTTTAGGAATGATGAGAATGGAAAAACACCAGTGATTTAAGTTAAAATTACCAGTATTGTCAATAAAAAACCTTGAATGAAAATGACTCATTCGTCCTGTTTATATGTTCTCATTCATCTGTCCCTTCAATGCATTTGTCCTTGTGCATCATAACCTTAAAAGAAACTAAAATATTCTGTATTGAATTTTGTCTTTTCAAAAGTGCTCTGCCTGCATTTCATCATCACCACAATAGCAGACTTGAGGCCATCCATTCAAGCTCTTTTTTAAAGCAAATACTTCTGGCATTGCAGTATATTCAAGGCAGTCTTTTATTCTAGAGAAGAGTTCTGTCCTCCGCTGGAAGTGCCATCTGAGTTAACAGGATTTACCTTAATGAAGAAAACGAATAAATGTTTACATCTTATTCAACGTACTTCAGGGATGATTCATACTCATTTGAATGAGATTCGAAAAACTTCAGACATGGCCAAATGTATGTGGGTAGATTTCAACAACAGTTCATTGGTCTGATCATGGAGATTACTGTTAAAGAGTCTCTCTCACAAAACAAGGGGAGTGAGAGAATGGACCACTCGAATATGTGTGGGAGGAAAGACAATCTCTGGAGAGAAAAGAGTGCATAGAAAACAGAGCATTGGGTACCTGTCTCCAAGGTCACGTGATCAGCTAAAACATGTCACTGGCTTAGTACTCAGCCACATCCATTAGGGACAAATGAATGTTTTCCCGAAAGAGAGTACTGGCTGGAGGCTGATAAATAAACTACATCCAAATAAATGATTGGCTTTTAGAAAACTCACACAAAATCACAGTGATCACAGTTTGGTTGTTATCTTTGTCACTAAGCATCAACTTGTAATGCTATATATCTGCCTTTGATATAAAAAAGAAGATATTTAAACAACTTGAGTAGAAATATGCAGGCATCTATAAAACACACAACAACCTGGATATGTTAGACAATAATTTTATCTGAATTTTAAAGCCATGAATGCAGTGGAACATCACGAACAATTCTTCATGGTTTTGGATTTTATTTGTTTTCCCATAAAACCCCCAAACAAAGCCCTTAAAAAGCCCAATATAGTTGACTAGATGAAATACTAAAAACTTGTTTTCTTTCCTTTGAGGATTTTTAACTAGAAAAGAACACAAATGCATTCAGAAAGGGATTTGGTAGTTGTGATCATACATGATTTTCTCTACTTACTGCAGTAAGTACATGTAACATGTAAAACAGTGCGCAAATTAGTGTTGAATCAAGGTTTCATTTTGAATAGGATTTGTTTTTGCTAATGCAATTCTCGAGACGATGCTTATGAAAAAATCATTTCAAATCGAGTTTCAAAAAGAGATTAGACATGCATAGATGAGGCAGACATCACAAACACAGGTAAGAGAATGACAAATTGTAAATGAGAAAAATATTCCAGAATAAAATCAAGCAAGTATGTTAATCAAGAAAGCAAAATACGACCACAAAATTATGACTGGATTCTTGGAGAAAGCGTCAAAAATCCAAGAAATATTTTTTCTTAAACATATTAAAAAGCTAAAAGCCTACAGAGCATTTTCTCTGAGCAGATCAACTGAGGCAACAAAACCATGAAGATACACCATAGAAATGAAGTATTAAGGTTGACTAGTGCTAATAACAGTCTAATTCAGCATGCAACAAAATAAATGACCATGGTCACCCCTCTAAATTGGAAAGGAAGAAACTTCTCTGAAGGTAAAAGTCTCTTTAAGCTCAGCAAGACTTCAGACTTTGAGTAATTTATGATCATTTGGAAAGCTGACATTATTTTTGCACTTCCAATTGATGCCACTGGCATTTGAGTAATGAGATGCTTCACTTTAAATACAAGGGGTTTATTGTGCAGAGGTCTCCTGATTGAGAAACCAGTCTGGGTGGGAAGGAAGGCGTGCTGGAGGAGGACTGGGTAACAGCCATCTCCAAACCACCTGGCAGGAGGCGCATCGGGGAGGTATTTGCTCCAACCCACTGCACGACTCCCACTGTTACTGCCAAAAGCGTTGCAGGAACAAATCCATTCGAGTTGGGTGCCTGCGTCCCCCATCTGAAAGCCTGGAATCACCACATCTACCTCCCATGACCAACCTGGCTCCACCGGGTCACAATTTTGTCACCGGAACAGCCACATTGTACCCAAATCACATTTTTCCCTGGGACTAGCCAGACAGTACAAAGGAGATCAAACAGGAAGGTGTCAAATAATCTCTGGTGGATTGGTCTCCTGGCAAAGGGCGTCAGCAGACATGGCAAAGAATATGATGGTTGTTGTTGTTTGGGGAGACAAGCTTTACGCTCTGCTAGGTACGAGCCAACTGACAGTGGGCTCTGTTATGTCCAAGGATGACAGATTCTCATCGCCTACCTCCTCGTTTCTGCTGAGCTTTAGACCCTGCTGTAGGAGTGATGTGACCAAAAGTGATTGTTATTCTGCTATATACATCAACTTTCCTAGAGCGCTTGTCCGGCAGCTGATGACTATGAATATGGATGTGGATGGTTTGGAAAATAAAGCGTGAATGCTGATCGACTGTGACAGAACTGTGGTCCCTGAACTGCATATTCAGAGAAAGAGAAGATAAACAACGGGGAAGTGAGACGAGAGAATGGCCGTCAGAGAGTAGCAGTGCAATGTGACTTGTGAGTTTTAAGTTCAAGATTACCAACTCGTCTACAGTTGGGTCCTTTCATAAAAGATATGTAAATGAAGTGCAGTAGGAGTCTGCTGCCAACAATGTTTTTCTCTCTCGTTTCATCTTAAGCGATCATTATCCATGGGTTTGTGGAGAAAAGGGCTCAGCTGCATGGCCAATTTCACAGCCTATTCACAAGCGCTCCTCGTTTACAAAAAAACGAGGAGCCCTACACCATATTAACGGTTTATGAAATGCAATGGCATTACCAGGTCTCAGTGCATAAATAGCTGACTGAAATAATTTAGTATAAAATAGAGTACACTGTGATAATTGATTAGTTGACTTTTACTAAAAAAAAAAAAAGGGAGTAAACCTGTTGCCTTAAAATTAAAAAGTAAATGAACTATGTGAGTAATTAAAAATGTAAAAAAAAATAACAATTACAACTCACTTTTTTAAGTAAAGTCAACTTGTCACTTTTAAGGCAAGGGGTTTACTCACTTTTTCTAAAGTGTTAGAAATAGTTCATCCAAAAATGAAAATTGTGATATTAATTACTCATTATCTTCTCATTACAACCCCCTGGTACCTTTGTTCATCTTCAAAACACAAATTAAGATCTTTTAGGTGAAATCTGAGAGCTCCCTCATCCTACATTGAAAGCAACAGTCTGACTCGTTCAAAGTCCAGAAAGGTACTAAATACTTATCTTTACTCAATGTCCATTCTTCATCATTTTTGTGTCCTTGTGTTCTCATGTAACGTCATTATCAGTCTGCAAAGTTCAGTTCCAAATCTCAAGACCTCAAGAACGAAGGACACATGAAAGTTCTCTGATGTGTTTTTGATTTAGAAGATGCGTCGATTCAGACTTCTGCACAGTTCTTGTACTACAAGAACTACAGTACTTCACACATAGACTTAACTTGGGTGGGCCACCCAGATATATTAATGGCTGCCCAAGTATATTTGCGACAATTAACCAGTGCAAAGTTGCCTGTAATTTGCCCATTTCATAGGCTACTTCTGGTTCTGTGTGTGCGAGAACTGTCAACACTCCCACAGACCGTCACATGCTCTGTAGACTCACAGAGACGCACCTTTTAGGGACTTAAAAATGCACCCCGCGGGGGTTTCTAAATCTCTTAAAGTCTGGTATTTGGCTTTCCCTTTTTGTCATAACTGTCATAACTGTATGTGTTTTTAAATTACCTTTTTATTTAAACCTACATTCGCTTGGCTTCGCAGCTGACTGTGCGTTCACAGCCGTGAGCGCAAAAGAATATTGAATTTTTTACTGAACGTCTCAGAAAAACGTGGCTAATCAACTAATTAGCCTTATTTAAATAACCTACACTTATAATTATTATATATTTTTTAGAGATAATGTCTGTTTTTAGTCCTTTTTTCTGTCATTTATTTCTCATTTGCTGTACATTTTATTAATTTGATTATGTTAATATATTGCATAGCCTATTTTATGCATATCTAAAATGCTTTGGCAATACTGTACAAAATGTCATGCCAATAAAGCAACCTGAACTGGAGAGAGAGAGAATAAAATAACAATAAAAATAAAACAATTAAACGGTTTAAAAAAAAAATCATATTATTTTTTTGTTTGTCACATGTAGTTGATCATTTATGTGCTGTGGGTAAAAGGTTTATTTAAATACGGCTACCATCACCAGTATATTTCAAACCTGTGGGAAGCACTGAACTAGTACACAATACTACAAGTCCCAGAAGTCACTGCGGCTGAATAAAGGATGTGGGTAGTGCAGCATTTTTATTATTAAAGTTCAGAGATATAACTTAACTAAACATTAACATAAAAAGGTTTATTTGCCGAAATGCATATTAAAATCTGTTTTATTTGTATTGTGCAAAGTATATTTGTAAGGCTTTTGTGCATGTTGTATATATGAAAAAGAATAAAAACAATAAATGCTGAATGAATACTGTAATGTTTAAATAATTGTCCTTTAAAAGTGAAGTGAAGGTCATCTGACCATCAGGAAGAACGCAGTTTATTTCTCACAGGACGCGTTCTGTGTTCTCGCGGTCTTGAGTTTGTTCTAACGAGGTGACCTGGCAAGAACAGTCTCGATGAGAACGTGAGTCTATTCTCTGAGTTCTGAAATTGAGAAACAGCCAATGTGTCTTCAGTGAGTGGTCTCATGACATGAGGGTGAGTAATTAATCACAGAATTAAACATTTTGGGTGAACTAACACTAAGCTTCTTACAGTGTACCATCAGAACACAACCAACTTCTGAATTTTGCTTTGAAAAATCAGTCAGGTACGGTCACCACGGGCCACTTCAGTCGATGCACTGCTATTTATCAAAGAAGTCACATCCTGTCTTGTATTTTTCCAAAGCATTTCGGGAGCTTTTGGGGATTTGCATTCAGCTTTTGTGTCTTGAAGGAACAAAGTAGCATGTTCATTTTTAAAAAGGTAACTGCGGTGCAAGATTGATCCTACTAAGTGTGCTTTCAGAAATACCAAAAATGTCCAAATACTGTAGTTAAAATGTTGCATTTTCACTTGGCTCAAAGGGAACACAGGAAACATTTCATAATAGCTCGCCATTTGCTAATAATAGGCATATTCATGCAAACTGCCCAAATTGGCAAGAATTTTGATCATCACTGTGGTTTCTGTACAAATGTGCTGTTGTGAATACAAGTGTAATTGAGTGTCCCTATAAGCCTAAAAGAGATGGATTAAAATGATGTCCAATACTGATATTCATTTTTTGCATTTTAGGGAGAGACAAATGCCTAATTTTTAAATAATAAAGCATTTTACCTAAAAAAAAACTTTAAAAAAAACATTAAAGCAATATTTCGTGTCAGTGATGATGCAGAATTATCTAATAATCAACGTACAGTGATTACATTTATAACCCTTTTGGCACGTAGATTGATTTTACTGAATTGGAAACAAAAAAGATCCTCCACGTTGCTCCACATTAATAAAAAATGTTATGTCTTGGCTGCAACTTGAGAAGCCAAGACTTTCCCTAAAAAATAAAACAAAGAAATTCCATGTAATATGGAATCCATTTATTGAGTAAGAAGAGAGCAGTGATTGAACCCAAGTAGAAACTCCTCAAAATTCCCCCTTTATTTAGTTCTTTTATTTTCTGTTATTTTATTTTCTTCTTTCTGTTTTTTGCCCCTTCCCCCACTTTTCTCTGTTTTTTTAGTTCTCTTATACATATAATAGTAACATGATGTTACAACTTTGTGTTTAAAAAGAAAAAAAGTACACATATGTAAAAGTTATTTGTACTGATGTAAAAAATACAATAAAGAGAATAAAAGTCAACATTTTTTAATTGTACAAGCCCCCCTTAGCCCCCCTAAATTAAAATGCCACTGAGAAGCGAGATCAGCCATCGGTGGCTGACTGTGGAGATATAACTGAGGCCTCTCTTGAGAGCTCTCTGTGTCGCACATACCCGCTCTCTCTGCTTTCCCCATTCGCTAATAAGTTAAGCCCCAAACTGACACATGTAATAAAAAGATTCAACTTCAGTCATGTTCATGTTGTAAAATGTCAAAATGTCCACTGAGTATTTCCTTTAGAGGAAATACTGTGAAAATTTCCTTGGTTTGTTAAAGATTACTTGGAAAAAATTATATTAAATTAACGTGAGGGCAAAAAAATTACTTCAACTGTCTCAAAGTTTACAGATGCAAAAATGTTCCTTGATGTACTTATAATGTGTTCCCTGATGTAAAATGTGTTATCCAACTACAACACAAAGTTTCTTGTTAAATAAATTAACATGGAAGATTATTTTGAATTTAAGTTAGTTGATTAGCTTGTTTATGAAGACTGCAGAGTGATACATGAAAAAAAAAAGACTTTGAATAATTGTTTAAGTAGTTTGTGATGCCTGTTAAAGTGTGCCCCTTAAAAGTACAAGTGGCCCCTGCCCAGCCCCCCACTGATCATGGTTGAGTAAGAAAATTCATAGCATGAATCATGAATAAATGTTTGATTTTACAGATGGCATATTCTAAGTATGTTGCACCACTTTCACAAAAAAACACAGTATTTTGACCATTAATTTGCATGACAACATACATGTGTAAATATCCTAAACATATCTAATTTAGTTAGCTATGTGTTAAAGTATTTATAGTAAAGTATTGTATGCATGTATAGTACAGTATTGTAAAAGGAACTGAGGGTACACAGATCAGTTATGTCCAAATGTATAAATACAAGACTGATATCTGTGCACTTTTATGTCTGCGATGATTCTGGTGAATCATCCACAATGATAAAAAAAACATAAGTAAGTGCCCAGACATATATACAGTTCTGCATATGGATGAGTAATCAAGTTAATATGTTTTTAAAGCTAGATTAATGCTGGGGTTTGAGTCTGAAAAGATCTCAAAGGGGACTCTAAAGTGGCCTGGCGATCACAAGGGGTCTTTTTGGTTCAGCACAGATGGCAAACAGATGTGTGTGAGAGTGCATAATGACAAGTTCTGCATGCAAACTCGGGTGCAAAGTGAGTCTAGCATTTCTACTTGAATTCAGAATTTGTGTGGGGAAGCCTATCCTACGGGGACAGTAAGAAGGTATCCATGGCGACGACAAGGATGGACCCATGCTGCCCAAGCATAGCATGACTGGCATCTCTTAGCTGGGAGCAAGCAGTGCCATTTGTCTATCTTGATGCCTGATTGGATGAGAACAGCACTAGGGTATTGAACGAGGAAGGAAATAATCCACAGATTTGTTTGTTAGCCATACATGCATCTGTTCCTCCACAAAATTGTGACTATTTACAAGGAGTGGCTGTACCGGCACCATCAAACGCTATAGCAAGAAGACAAAAGCTGAACAAAGCACTTTGATCCTTATCAGCTGTTTATTAGCACCCTTGACTAGCAAGATCAGAACAATAGCCTTGACTGCACTAGTAATTCATGCTGATATGCTCAAACCCATAGCAATTACAGCAAAACTAGACAGTCAGCTTCTTTACATTACGAAAGGAACAGCTCAGCCCAAAAGTCATAATTCTATCATCATGTATAATCTGACTGACATGACAACTTCTTCAATGACTTTCATTAGTTTCAGTCTTTTTGTGAAAACTGTGATGTCATGCACATCAGTACATAAGCACAAAGTGCATGAATATTTGGAACCAAAACAACAATGTTAAAGTACAGCATGGTATTTTTACAGGCATAACGCATCTCTAAAAAGTGACACTACTGGTTTGGAATGGTAGTGTTTTTAGTATTTTGGTAAAACCGATTTTTTTAAGCACTTTGAATTACCATTGTGTATGAAATGTTCTATATAAATAAACTTGCATTGCCTTTTTTTTAGTTGTATGATAAACCCTGAAGAAAAATAACGTTTTTAGTTGTGTTCTTGTATAGAAATGCTCATATTAAATATAAACAAAATGAATGGTGACTGAGGCTGTGAAAAACATACAAAGGACAATAACAGGATCCTAAAAGTGATCTGAAGGTTTAAAAAAGTTATTTTAAATGATCCGTTAACAAATCACACAGAACCAAACCTCCACACTCACTCCTCAATGATTTACATTTCACTGGAGTGCAAAACTATCAGTGCATAAAGACAAAACACTTTATTCTGTTTGGTCTACAAAGCCTTTGTATGACTTTCAACATGGTTCACAAATCACATTTATAATACTTTGGTAGTGTTATTGCTTCCTTTTGGCAGTTTGAAAAACGCAGTCCTTAATCACATCAGATTTGCCACACTGCTTTGCTACAATTTTATATAAGATCTTATTTTAACTTTGCCATTTATTAATTTTTAGTTTCTGTAATTATTGTGTTTGTTTGTAGCTTTACAGGGCTAGAAAATTTCTAAATTCCTGGTAGCCCTCACGCAGGCACTCTTAAGTTTTGGTAGCGTGAATATAAATTTAAGTAGCCCAAAAAGAATATATTTTTAATTAACCGTTATTGTATCATTTAACTTTTTACAGTTTTTATTTCATTTTTTTTTTAAATAACTAAAAAAGATAATAAGTGAACATTGTTTCAGGTTATTTTTTGCAGCCATAAACACGTTTACTAATATATGTTACTAAATGGTTAAATATATATAGTTGAAGTCAGAATTATTAGCCCCCCTGTTTTTTTTTCTCCATAATTTCTGTTTAACAGAGAGAAGATTTTAACACATTTCTAAATATAATAGTTTGAATAACTCATTTCTAATAACTGATTTATTTTATCTTTGTTATGATGACAGTAAATAATATTTGACTAGATATTTTTCAAGAAACTTCTATACAGCTTAAAGTGACATTTAAAGGCTTAACTAGGTTAATTAGGTTAACTAGGCAGGTTTAGGCAAGTTATTGTATAATGATAATTTGTTCAGTAGACTATGGGAAAAAATAATATAGCTGAAAGGAGCTAATAATTTTGACCTTAAAATAGATTTAAAAAAATTAAAAACTGCTTTTATTCTAGCCGAAATAAAAAAAAATAAGACTTTCTCCAGAAGAACAAAAATAGTATCAGACATACTGTGAAAATTTCCTTGCTCTGTTAAACATCATTTGGAAAATATTTTGAAAAAGGAAAAAAAAAATGAAAGGGGGGCTAATAATTCTGACTTAAACTGTATTTATAAAATCTGAATGATTTTAGCTCTGATGTAAAGAAGACACAAATACATATTTCACCCAAACTGAAAAATTTAATTGTGGCATTATTTTCTCATCCTTCCCTCATTTCAGACCTGTATGTGTTTCTTTCTCTTTTAAACATTTTCTTCAAAATATCTTTATCTGTGTTTAACAGAAAGAATAAAGGCTCAAACAGGTTTGAAACAAGTAAAGGGAGTAAATAGCCCACTGGGCAGCATGTTTTTTTAGTCGGGCTACTAAAATCTATCTACACGCTGCCCAGTGGGCTATTTACTCCCTTTACTTCAACCTGTTTGAGCTTTTATTCTTTATTCTTTTTATTCTTAACTCATTATTCTCTAACCGGATTTTGTGAGCCCTGCTTTAAGTTAAAAAAATTTATAATTTCAGTACTTCACCCTAATTAACTTTCAAGAGTTCACACTTAACTGATGATTGATAATAAAGCTTGTTTGGTATGCTGTCCCGGGAGAGATCCCTGAGCTTATAAGATCCTCGAGCCCTGGGCTCCCTTCCGTTGCAGGGCGAGAGGGGAGTTTGAGCTCAGGTAGATCTCGGTGACTCCCCCCTAGCTTATTGTAGCTAAGTGTCAGATATGGATGCTGAGGTGTACTCAGAGCTTGGCTAAAAATGTTTTGGATTAATTGTTTAGGGTGCTTGTTTTTTTAACTGTGGGAGGAAACCGGAGGACCCGGGGAAAACCCACGCGAGCACGAGGAGAACGAGCAAAACTCCGCATAGAAATGTTGCCTGGTTTGGAAGGGAATTTAAACCAGGGGCATTCTTGCTGTGGGGCAAGTTGTCCGGGTTCTGAGACAAAGATATTGAGATGAGAAAACTCTGGTTATTTATAGTGAGTTAGATCTGATAGGATAATTAGTCATGAGCTAATGCTGGAACAGCTGTGAACAATCATAAGCATGTGATCCTCTCGAAATTTGTTTATAAATAAACTTCACTTAGTGGCAAAATTACGCTTTTTGAAAGTTTTTCATCAGAAGAATTTTCATTAAATTACAGTGTTTAATTTAACAGTAGCATCACTGATTCACTTGTGTTATATGAAGAGTTTGACCAGTATATTTACTGAGTAAATCATTTCTTTCATTTTCTTTTCGGCTTAGTCCCTTTATTAATCTGGGGTCGCCACAGCGGAATGAACCACCGCCAACTTATCCAGCATATGTTTTACGCAGCGGATGCCCTTCCAGCTGCAACCCATCACTGGGAAACATCCATACACACTCATTCACAAACATACACTACGGACAATTTAGCCTACCCAACTCACCTATAGCACATGTTTTTGGACTTGTGGGGGAAACCGGAGCACTCAGAGGAAATCCACGCCAACACGAGAAGAATGTGCAAACTCTACACAGAAACGCCAACTGACCCAGCAGAAGCTCAAACCAGCGACCTTCTTGCTGTGAGGCATACGTGCCACCCACTGCGCCACCATGCAGCTACTGAGTAAATCATATTAACAAAATGCTAAGAGTCATTCTTTAATGGCATAATATGCATTTTCTCCAATCCAATCCCAAATGGATCGCATATACAGATGAAAAGGGGTTTCAACCATTTTAAAAATTGACAATTCATTCAAATTGATTCATGTGGTGAAAAGTATTAAAACAACAACAACAACAACAACAACATCAACAACAACAACAAAACTCTCTCTGAATACAAATGTAACACCTGAATATTATGAGGCTTAATACAAAAGTGTGACAAAACAAGGTATTTAGACTTTTGTTATTGCAAAAAATTGCATATTGTGATTGCAGTCAACTTCCTTTTTATTATCTTGCTAGCCCGCCTGCGCAAATTAGGTTTGTTCATTCAAAAGCACTTGCACACAGGAGTTAATGCTACATAAAGTGATGCAAAGCATGACAAAATAATCAGGGGCTCAATGGAATTTGAGCACAAGTGGCCAGAAGAGACGCATCTGAACGCATGTTAATATCAGGCAGAAATGACAATGCACTTCAGGAGAAACACTACAAAACAGTCTTCAATCATCATCTGTTTGAACTCTACAGTTGCGTTTTCATGGTAAACACTAGCCCACAGCTTCAACGTGCCACATCTCAATTGCCAGTAATTTCCATCCCAAACTGGTGGATATGCTCATTTTGTTCTCAATTTCAGAGAAAACAAATTGCTTCATTTCCTGTCACATCAAACCGAAGTGACACAAATCGACTTTCAGAAGAGACATTTTTCAAGTCAAATGAACGGCTCGTCACAAATCAGATGCTAACAATTGCAACAAGGTCAAGTTGATTCGAATCGAATATTGTGCACTCCACTGCACACTTTCATGCCACCGGCAGCAATGGGCTTCATCAAGCCTACACATTATATGACAGCAACAAAATGGAGGCTTGGCATTACAGATTTTTACACAAAGCCAATCAGATTTCCGCCCTCACCTTTTTAATGCGATTTTCCTCCTGGCCTCTCCAAGGGAGTGATCAAAGCAAGTCTAGGCCAAGTAAAAGCTTCACTCGGGGGTCTGTGCGAGTGACTCAGACTTTCATGTTCACCCTTCTGCTGGCGGTCATTATAGAGAGTGGATGCCCTGCAGATGCCTGTCCTCTTTTCATCTCTAAATACGGGCCTTTACAGGTGGGTCTGCATGCTGCCTTACCAATTGGGGCCTGGGGAAGGCGGTTTGTGTTGATTGCGCTGCGGGTTGCGAGCAGAAAAGACACAGGCGCTCGCTGCTCACTGTGAGGTAGCTAAGGTTAACATAAAACACTGTGCACAGGGCATAGAGTAGTAAAACACAGTTACCAGGGGGAAGCGGTCAAGTCTCTTGTAGCCCTCAGAACGCTATGACCATACGTCTGCAGAGAGCCTGTGAAAAGATTTACCTTAGCATGTTTATGTCCTGCTGCTAGCCTGCCCTTTGGTGAGAAACATTTAGCTCAGCAGGCCCTACCACACACTGCCTGTAGATTGAGGCAACCTATGATGTGAGATGCCTGGAGTATCTCTTATTTTTTTGCTGAATATAAAGCAGGGAACATGAAGAAAAAAGGGCAACATTTACATGTAGATATTTTTATACGTGTAATAAGAATTTAGCACATTTTGTCATATTTTCCAATGACGGACAATTGTCCAGCTATATTTTCCAGATATATTTCCTTTTCCATTTAGTCATTTAGTTAATTGCTTTGTTCAAAGTGACTTAGAAATGAGACAACAGAAATCAACAGAGAAAATCTATTAAAAAAGCAATAATATGTGAGTGCAATGACAGTTGGTTTGGCGGTGTTTTTATTTACTTATTTTAACCAGCCACAAAAATATTTGTGAATTATGTCAATAAAAAAAGCTAAACGAACTTAAAAACACATAATTATTACTAATAACACCACCACCATCTATTATTTTCCTTTACATTTTTAATGTTATTCAAATTTTATGTATACAGTTAAAATAGGGTTGCACAATACATTGTTTCAGCATCAATATCGCAGTGTGATAATTCGCAATAGACACATCACGTGATATGTGCAATGTTAAATTTGTATAATAATTTTTATCAATTGCATGTCTTTTTGATGCCTGGAATTGTATAATAATTTAAAAGCATTCATGCATAACAAATTGTACCATTGTGACTTTAACAATGATTTATTTTTATCATTCAATTACTGTACTTGAATACTGTTACTGTTCCAAAAATGATAAAAACACTTTATTTTTGTTGTATCTTTATCTTGATTGTATTTATAGATTGTTATGCATAAAAATACTCACAACGTGCAAATACAGAAATGCACTGCAAATAGCACAAACAACAATGACAATGTGTCGAGGAAATGTATAGATTGTTTATTAGATTTTATGGAGATGCACGCCCACTGCAGAATTATCCCAAATGATCTAACATTATAAATTCTTTTTAAATAGAGATATTATTCAGTCATCTGAAATTGTATTTATATTGCAATATATATTGCAAAATAAAAAAAATATTGCAATGCTAGATTTTTCCAATATCGTGCGTTTTCAAAATCACAAAAGCTGCGACTATTACCATTATTACTATTGGGAGATAGGTGAGCACGAGTAATTAAAACTTTCCAACTATTGATATTCAAAAAGCAGACAACTGTTACTGCAGAGCCCATGAGCCCCTATTCACTACAATGGAGAAGCTGTAAACTTCATCTCTGCTATGCTTCTCCGTGTGTGTGTGTTGACCTTTGACCTGCTTGCATCAGGTAATGGATCTTGTGGATCCACACACACACACACACACACACACACACACACGCATCTATCGTGTATCAGCTGTGATAACCGCGCATTATAGACTGTAACTGCTGCCGTCTATCGCTAACCCGAGTCACTCACACAATGACCAATCACTGGTGTTTAAGAACTCTCTCGATAACACACAAAAAGCAAGCGGGATAATATTTACATTAGTTTATTTGCTAAAAATCACATGTTGTTCTGTGCGTGTACTTGAGTCAAGTTTGATACATTCAAAAAGAGTGTTTTCATTGAGCAGGTAAAATGAAAGGTGAAGTTCGTATATCTGACTGCATGTAATAAAGGACAAAATAGTATTACAGATAATATATAAATTTAAATGTTTTTATAAATTATACATTTAAATAGAAGAATTCTTGTGCTGTGAAGTAAAATCGAAAATTGTGTATGGAAAGCATTGTCAATGTGATGAAATCTATATGAAAAACGTGACAATTAAATGTATAGGTTTGAAATGTTTTATATATATATTTTTTTATATCTATTTTTTTATATATATATATATATATATAAAAGATTTTATAATTTATTTAGTTTTTATCAGAATTTAAAATACTGTAGTTATTTTCTGAATTTGTCATGACAACTGACAACTTTATTGGAAAAAATGGTTTTAAATAAACAGTAACCTAGTGTATCGTACTTTGTGATTATGCTTAGTCTTTCTTTGGTGCTGTTAAAGCCACCACATCAAACCTGCAGCTCTTTTATGAAAGTATAGCAAATCGCATTTTAAATCGCAAAGGCAAATGTCATGAGCGCAGTATTACAAGTCGAGATCGCAATTATGTAATACAGGCATGTGAATCTCTTTGCTTGTGTGTCAATTTCCTCTGTTCGTGCACAGAACTTCTTGCACGGCCCCTCAAATATACACTGCTCAAGTGCAGATTTTCTTTTGCGCTCTCAAATAAAAACTGCTGAAGTGCGATTTAGTGCGTTTATGTAAGTATGTCTCCAACATTTAGATTAACATTATAGATTAGATTTACTATGAATATTTATGAATGTCTCAAATAAACCTACAGAGCGGTATTAATGTGTCCTGAAGTCAAACGGCTATAAATTCATTGTATGCAGAGTCATAGACCTTTATCTAAAAAGTAAAATTATGGAAGCTGTGTTCATCTTAACTGAAAGCTACGTTGTGTTTGCTAGCATCACATATAACGCACCTGTCAGTCAGCATGTCATAATGTAGCCGTGGCGGGATGAATTTTGGTGTGGCGCCCCGCCACGGAAGAATGAATGTAGCGGAAACTATGAATTATTGAAATTCAAACTTGGAAAAAGACTTGTTGAAAATTTGTTAAGATTTGTACAAGTTTCTCTGTCAGTATCTTTAATAATATCTCTTTAGCTCAACCGGCAGAAAATTAGCAACTGCATATCAAGGCACAGTAAAAAATGTAGCATATACCTCATCCACAGTAGCAATATTCCTGGATGTCGTCGACAATGTCACACTCTCTCTCTCCCACTCTCTTTCAGCTGGCTCTCGCTGAAAATAAAATCATGCTAGAATGCTTTCTTCATCCTCTCTGGGGAGATGGTGTGACCTGGACATTGTAATGTGCCCCAAGGCAAAAGGCCAATGCAAAAAGGGGTTGACATTTCCAATATGCTATTCGCTTTGGGAGAGGAATAGGAACACTGCAAAGGAGATAAGACATAGAGAATGCTGGCGAGATTGGAGGGGGGTGTGGGGATGTGAAAGAGAAGGAATGCAACAGAGGCCGCAAGATATAGCAGATAATGAGATTGTGTAAGGCATCATGCGGTGTCCGTTTTCCCTTCTCACGTTTTAAACACAGCAATGAGTGTTTGTTTATGTGGCGCTCATTTCACATTGTTAATGGTCGTATACTGTGATTCCATTCAAGACTCCATGGCAACATCGCACATTTTCTCCTTGATGTCTCCTCTCCACATTTTTGGCCATCGTTCTTCAGAAGTGTGAAAAGCTATGACGTGGAAATCAGAAATAACTGCACATTCTGAAGTAGGTTTTTTTGTTTCTTAGCAACATCGTTTAGGTCCGCTCTCATAACTTGGCACTAATGATGACGTTTAGCTCTAAATATGAAGGGGGTGTACAGTTGGGTTGATACCTACAGCTACGCTCCAATCCACAGGGAAAATCAATGTATGGAAAAGGCTCAGTTGGGTCCTCGAAGGTTTACTGCATGAAGCTACTGGAAGTCTGCTAATGAAGAATGACATGGGAATCTCATTTCCATGTAATATTCTTAGACTGCTTCTCTGTCATAATCAGTTATCAACAGCTGTGTTTACATGACCCTGGTAATCCATTTGGACTTGGACAAGCAGGCCAGTCAGAAATAAGCCATGTCAATTGGAACGAACTAGCCAAATGCAGAATTTCATTCAGATTAGAAGAGGTTTAAACCTTTTGTAATCCATTCTTCAGGGCATGTAAACACTTTTGAAACTCATTGTCTGTGAAGTGGATCAGAGAATTGTTGTCCCACCACTCCCTGCTATAGATTCTCAATGAACAGATGTTCTCTTGTGGTATGGAAACCCAGCAAACCATTTTGTGTTTAAAAGACGTCTAATAGACGTCTAAACGTAGACAGCTTGGCTAAAACAAGGCTAAACTTGGGTTGTCAGTGAAAATCTAATAGACATCTAAAAATAGCCCAAAACTAGACTAGTCGTTAAATTGACAGACTTTATATGTGTAGTCACTGATTTCTGTTTATTTGATGGCTGGTCTAGGTTTGGCCTACTCTTAGATGTCTTTTTTTTCCACTGACAGCTCAGATTTAGGCTTGTTTTAGCCAAGATGATTATGTTTGGACATCTATTAAACATCTTTTAAAAACTAAAAATGCTTGCTGGGAAGCAGCATTATTACAGCTTGACAACAATAAGCAGCATGGAATAAATGTAAAATGATGTTGTCATCTCCTAAATAGGACCTGAAATAGATAAAAGTCAGTATTTTATAAAAAAAAAGAAAAAAAAAAAATGAGGTTGACTAATATACATTTAAATTAGCAAAGAAACTCTGTATACCTGTGTAGTGTGTTTAAAAAACTTTAACTGATATAAAACCTGTGACATATAAGCATGGACATTAATTGATACAGCATTCTAGTAAAAACTATGATCAGATTTATCAATCATCAATCAATTGAAAAAATCAATGTGTTCTTATAGCATAGAACTTCTATGTTAAGCTGCTTTGACACAATCTACATTGTAAAAGCACTATAGAAATAAACATGAATTGAATTGAATAACTACTGTCCATTTAATTCATTTTAGCTGAAAAAATAAAATAAGGCGTCATGGTGGCACAATCGCCTCAAAAGTTGCTGGTTCGAGCCCTGACTGGGTTAGTTGGCATTTCTGTGTGGAGTTTGCAAGTTCTCCCCCAGTTAAAGTGGGTTTCCTCCAGGTGTTCTAGTTTCTCCATAGTCCAAAGACATGCACTTTAGGTGAATTGGGTAAGCTAAATTGGCCGTAGCGTATGTGTGTAAATGCAAGATTGTATGGATGTTTCCCAGCGGGTTGCTGCTGGAAGGGCATCCGCTGCATAAAACATGTGCTGGATAAGCTGGTGGTTCATTCTGCTGTGGTGACCCCTGATTAATAAAGGGACTAAGCTAAAAAGAAATTGAATGAAAAATAAAATAAAATAAAATAAAATAAAATAAAATAAAATAAAATAAAAAATAAACAGGGAAGTAGACTTCAAAATTAATTGATATTCAAAGTAACTTGTCTAGGAATCCCCAGAATATTGGCTTGACAAATGTATGTTGAATAATCTTTAAGTTTGCAGGGTTATATGCCAGTAAGGGTTTTTGAGAGGTCTGGAGTACTGCAACATCTGTACTGATATGCTGTCTTATGTGAGGTTCCCTGTCCAACTCTGAGGTGTTTGCGACCTCCCTCTCATCTTGCGTGCAGACTTTGGCTCTTCTGAAGGGATTTTCTGGCTTTGACAGGTTGTGGGCACTTGCATAACTGTGGATCTGATTGCATAATCTGGTGGAAACTCTTACACTAGCTCTCTCTTCCTCCGCTTCTTGTGTCTTGCTTCAGCCTGTCACACTCTTCTCAGTAAGTGCACAAACTCTTTAAAAAAGCCTTTTCAGATGCCAAAACGATGAGATATAGCCTTTATGTGTACAATCTTTGATGCTGACTAAAACTTTGTATTGATTTAAAGGAAAAACTGCAATAAAATGCTGCAAAAAGCCACTGGAGACATAATTGGCGTTCTCCAGTCCCACAGTCTTGTGAATGGCTTTATCAAGGAAGCCTAGCTCTTAAGCCATGCAATCCCTATGGACATGATGAGGTTATTTTAAGGTCATTTAGGAAACAAGGCATTCATAGAGTACAGAGAGCAGACATATGAAGAACAAAAGACAAGCCAACACACAAGGGGATGGCAATTTTTGATAACCTTGACAGCTGCTTGAAACAAGAAATCAGTTGAGAAATCCAACATTGTAAAAATTTTTACAGAATATGACCTGACTGCTGCCATTTTGTAGGTATTATTATCTTTCTTGTAAGGTGCTTTAAAAGCTTTTTGTGTTCCTGCCCGCTGGATAACCTCATTTAATGTTCAGTACAAGCTCAAATGAAAGCACTTAATTTGTACTTGTCTTTTCTTTTTCCTCATAGAAAAAGCAAACTATGAATTTTAGTGTTTCAACGGTACAGCTACTAGATGTAAACAATGTGATAACATGATTTTACTGTGGAAAAATAAATCACTTGCAAACCTTTCCTGTGATTATGCTAAATTTGCTAAAACTCTGTTTCCATGACAAAGAAAGGCTGTTGCATTTAAACAATGCTTAATTTGTACTAAGAGCCCCAAAAGTGTGCCAAGAAAATCTCCCCCACACCATCACACCACCCGCAGCCTGAACCATTAACACAAAGCAGGATGGATACATGCTTCAACATTGTTTATGCCAAATTCTGACCTTGCAAGCTGTATGTTGCTGTAGAAATTTAGACTGATCAGACCAGGCTACCTTTTTCCAATCTACTTTTATCCAATTTTGATGAAAAAACATTCTGATTTTCTGACAGGAGTGACACCGGTGTGCTCTTCTGCTGCTGTAGCTCATCTGCTTCAAAGTTTGAAGTGTGAAGCTCTTCTGCAGACCTTGGTTATCACAAGAAATTATTTGAGATGCTGTTGCCTTTCTATCAGGCTGAACAAGGTCCATCTTCTCTGACCTCTGGCATAAAAAAATAAATTTTCACTGTCAGAACCAATAGTATCTGGATGCAGTCTTTAATGTGCAAGCTGAGAGTGCATCTTTCAGTGATGCAATGTCAGACACAATGCACTCAGTGGAGCTAGTGACTTCACTGGGAGGGGTAGGGTTAGGGGTGGGGTTAGGTTAGTGCATTGGGTGCAGCTCAGGTTGCACAGCATTCTCTGTAAACCCAAGAACTAGTAGTTTGATACAATCACCAGTAGATCAGAGGTTTTTAATACACTCAGGCCAGTTAGCATTTATTCCATGCTCAAAGTCTACTTTCCATTCTGAAGCTCACTCTGAACTTCTTCTATTACCTACTGAACTTCTATGAACTATGAACTTTTGCCACGACCACATCTAAAAGGCTAATTGCATTGATTTGCTGCCATGTGATCAGCTGCAAATAGATATCTGAATGAGCAGATGAGCAATAGCGGCCCTTTAGTGTACACTGACTTCTACTGATGTGAAACTTTTTTTTAAATCGCTAAACTTCAACAAAATGTTTTGAATTATTCTGCAAAAGGATGGCCTTAACTGAACAGGGCGGACGCGCAGCTATGAAGGGCTGATCTCAGAAATGTGTACAGATAAGGAAGGGTAGCAGAAGGACTGTCTGTGTTTGAACACAACAAACAGACTTTCAGAATTATGCTCACATGTTCAATTTACAGCCGACTGTGAGCCAACGCGGCATTTAATAAGCATCTGGGCATTTTGGCTCAAGCTCCTGTAGGCCAACCTGAGAAGAATCCCTCTTGCCTTTCCATGGAGATCCTATTTGCTTGCTATTGCACCACATACAGCAAAGACGCTCTTTAGAAAACACATTTGAAATAAAATAATAGATAACTGACTATTGATTCAAACTGGGCTGGACGATATGGCAAACATTTATATCACGATATATTTCTTAATTTCGGTCGATATGATATAATTCCGATATTGATGTGGACAATATTAAAAGCCAGGAAAAAACTGCCAAGAACGCACACAATGGATGTCTGTACCTACAAATGTCTGCAAACTGAAGTCTATAATACCTCCAGACTATTTTAACATTTTTTTTATAAAACCAGTACAAAAAAAAAAATTGTGTTTACTTTTTATAAGTATTTAGCCTTTACAAACAAGAAATGTGAAATAGACTATCGAATAAATAAAACTCTCAGACTCAGCATATATTTATGGGGGTTAGCTTGACCAAAGTCTATTTATAAAGACAAATATTTTATATAATTTTATACAACACATTTTCATTATTTAACAGATTTAAAACCTCTATTAATTGCATTCTTTCTATTTCATCATCTTTGCAATAACGAGATTCCTGATAAATATGTTTGTGAATTTTATTTTGTAAGTTTGCACGAGTGCTATATGCTAGCATGCAGCGAGTTTATGTGTATGTGAGTGTTCATTTGGGTGTTAATGCGAGGATCGATCATACGTAAGGATCGAGTTTATATGTATGTGCGTGTGGTAATGTGGGGGTATATGCAAGAATCGAGTTTATACAGTATGTGCGTGTGTATGTGGGTGTATGCATGCAGTTTATATGTATATGCGCAAGTTTCATACATGTTTTGAACATTCAATCGTAAAGGTGTATATGCACGTGTTTTAGTATGTGTTGATTAGTGAAGTTTGATATACTTATCCCTATAGCCAGATGGCCCCATATCCATCTGTGTTTGCTTCATTGCCTTCTCTTTTGACACCGCTGGTTTCGGTGTCATCACAGCAAGTGACTGAGCACTGAACGTCAGTCATTCAGTCACAAATGATAATGTATAAGATTTTCTATATAAAAATATATAATAAAATATATATGCTAATTTATATTGAAATATTGGAAATGGGTTTAAAAATCATATCAGAATTATTGAAAAAAATCTATCGCGATACATTTTGATATCGAATTATTTTCCAGCCCTAGATTCAAATTGACCAAAGGGCTACCAGGTGACCAAAAAGCTGTCATTTCAGATGTTAAGCAAGTTACACAAGATGTTTCCCTCTTCTAAAATAACATGAAATGATAAACCATTAATAATATAACCGTGTATATGCATTAAGAAACTATTAGGAGTTCCTCTAAATTACAACTGGAGAGACATTATTGCACTAAATGTAAATTAGTACTGAATAAATGTGTACATGCACATGTAGCTCATTCTAGTAATGTGGAACATTTAAAGGAGCACATTGAGAAGCAGTCAGGGGTTAAGAGGGAAATTCCTTAAGCATAAATAGAGCACATGAATTTTTTTTTTTTCTGAAATTGCCCAGCTCTGATTGCGAAGAGTGGCTTTAAGAGGCATTAGTGTGTGATTGAGTTCACCCCATGCACTGTTTAAATATTTCTCTGGCCGATTAAGTTTGCTGAGCACACAATTTGCGTGTAATTAGCAAAGCCATTAATGCGCAGTAACTTGAGTCTGATACGTCTCTCTGTTTTTTGAGTTGCCTGTGTTGCATAAACGTTATGCTATATCAACACTAACTGAGAAAATAAGATGGCTGCCATCTAAAGAAAGTAGATGCTGCCATACTGCATTCCATTAAAGGTGGAAATATTTCATTAAATGTATTGCTTTATCCGTTTCATATACATACATAATTGATGCATATAATAATTAGCTATGAAAACGTTTGAATGTCAGCTATCCTGGCAAACTCAGCCAGCTAAACAAAGCTAATTCAATAATGTTCTAAGCACCTGCATCTGTGATTAAGTTATCTTATCGAATAAAACATAAGCTCGGAGTAATTAATGGCTTTTATTTGTTTAGACATGCTGACCAAATATATCTTTCTGTCTGCCACTAACTCTGCTGGATATGATACACCCACATCTATATGAGTGCCTGTCTACTTTTTTAGTCAACTTCATTGCGGAAACTTCTTTTCCTGATTCTTTTTAATCAACCGCCTACAATGCAAATCACCACATTACTAACTATTATTAGAAGCAAAACAATTGAAAAAAATATATATATTTAAAACTACTGATTTAAAAGCTGTCAGGAGCAGGCAACTCCTCCAAAATTCATGGGAGTGTGTGGGTGCTAAAATCTTCTTTGGCATGGTTACTTTGTTTCGTATACAGATGTTACTACTTCAATGTGTTCCTTATGGCGCCATTCATACCGCGGCGA
The DNA here is from genome assembly GCF_903798145.1 of Danio aesculapii. Taxonomy (NCBI): domain Eukaryota; kingdom Metazoa; phylum Chordata; class Actinopteri; order Cypriniformes; family Danionidae; genus Danio; species Danio aesculapii. The sequence goes on from NC_079438.1 coordinate 38,037,687, forward strand.
CAGCGGTACTTGGTGCGCCAGCAGCTTTTGACCGCTGGGTGGCAGTTTAACCACAGATATTCAGCTTTGCCTTTCCACAACACTAAACAGACTTTTCTGTGCGTACCTTATGTGATCAGATGTGTTCAATTAAAATATAATTTTGATTTAGTTTTCTTAGTAATAAACATGATCTTACCAGGGCTTAAAGTATTCCGGCACCATGCCGGATCTCCGGCGTGCGGCCGTGAGAGAAAAAAAAATAGAGCTTGCACATGCGGTTTAGTTGGGGATACTCAAAATAACCGATTAAGCAATAACCGAAAGGGCACGTTTGTAACCGATGAATGGTATCAGTTAAACGATTAAAATATGCTTTATACATTTTTAAAGTTTGGCTGCAGACGGGGCATCTGTTAAATTGTTTACTGACTGCAGCCAGTGTTTTACGCTCTGCTTATGCTCGCTCAGCGCCAATCTGGAAACATTTTTGGTTTCGTGGCGAACGAGAAAGGCGAATCAATAATTAGGATGAAGCTATTTGTTGGGCTTGCTTAGAAAAATAAGTGTTAAATGGACAAACACGTCGAACCTCCAGAGCTGCGGTCATGTCACCCAGCCCATGGAATGCGGAGCCAGCTCCGGTGTCATCTACTGAACGCAAATGCCCAGCTAGTCCAGCCAGGTATGGCAGAGAGGCCTTTTCAAAAATGGCCAAATACAAAAGAGAAACTGATAAATAGTAGACGTTGATGAGAAATGGAGCAGCATATTTGGTAGTTGAGAACGCGCCGCTCCGCGATGTAGAGCTGGTTTCCCTCTTTGCCACAGTATCTGCATGCGTTACAGGGACACGTCTCAGTGCTGCTGGAAACATTGTAATCTCAAATAAGTCTCCGCTTAAACCGAACAAAGTCAACATGTTAGTTTTTCTGGCAAAGAATTTAAAATATGAATAGAAAACAAAAGGCGGAGAGACGCAGTTTTTTTTTCAACATCTGACTTATGTTGTTACAAGCCTAGGCTAATATTTTTGTTCTACGTTACTATTTATATTATTATTGATTAGTATTTGTGAAGTTTCTAAAATGTAACGTTTACTGTTTCAAGCAGTTAAAGTTATTTCTATTTAACTAGCCTTCATTATTATAGGCTGTATTGTGTTGTTTTATCAACGAAAGTTAAACAACAAACATGTTCGTTTGTACGGATATTTAGCATAATACTTTGGTCTTTTTTGATTCCTTATTTTTTACATGAAATGTAAATTAACTTAGGTAGGCTACTTGGGTACAGGGGCGTAATTTGTTGGTAGTATACCGAGGAATGCTTAGACAGTGAATATTGTCATCATTATTTAAAAAATTATAAATAAATAAATAAATAAATAAATAAATAAATAAATAAAACACCTTACGGAAAGGATGAAATAAAGGAAAAGCATGCTGTTAATCATTCTTCATAATCTGATTCGTAGCTATACATGCAATAAACTTATATTGCGCCGACAAGAACAAGCTCTAAAAGGTAAAGTCTAAAGCCAGAGGAGTTATTGATATTAATGTTAGTTGTTAATATGATCGTAAACACTGCGTTGTATAATTAACGCCGTCATTGTGTCGTGTCTGCGATTTTTTTTTTTTCTCGTTGAAGAACAGAAAATTCATGTTATCGCCGTCTTCCCAGCCAGGTTTTTCAACATCTGACTTATGTTGTTACAAGCCTAGGCTAATATTTTTGTTCTACGTTACTATTTATATTATTATTGATTAGTATTTGTGAAGTTTCTAAAATGTAACGTTTACTGTTTCAAGCAGTTAAAGTTATTTCTATTTAACTAGCCTTCATTATTATAGGCTGTATTGTGTTGTTTTATCAACGAAAGTTAAACAACAAACATGTTCGTTTGTACGGTTATTTAGCATAATACTTTGGTCTTTTTTGATTTCTTATTTTTTACATGAAATGTAAATTAACTTAGGTAGGCTACTTGGGTACAGGGGCGTAATTTGTTGGTAGTATACCGAGGAATGCTTAGACAGTGAATATTGTCATCATTATTTAAAAAGTTATAAATAAATAAATAAATAAATAAATAAATAAAACACCTTACGGAAAGGATGAAATAAAGGAAAAGCATGCTCTTAATCATTCTTCATAATCTGATTCGTAGCTATACATGCAATAAACTTATATTGCGCCGACAAGAACAAGCTCTAAAAGGTAAAGTCTAAAGCCAGAGGAGTTATTGATATTAATGTTAGTTGTTAATATGATCGTAAACACTGCGTTGTATAATTAACGCCGTCATTGTGTCGTGTCTGCGATTTTATTTTCTCGTTGAAGAACAGAAAATTCATGTTATCGCCGTCTTCCCAGCCAGGTTTTTCAACATCTGACTTATGTTGTTACAAGCCTAGGCTAATATTTTTGTTCTTCGTTACTATTTATATTATTATTGATTAGTATTTGTGAAGTTTCTAAAATGTAACGTTTACTGTTTCAAGCAGTTAAAGTTATTTCTATTTAACTAGCCTACAATATTATAGGCTGTATTGTGTTGTTTTATCAACGAAAGTTAAACAACAAACATGTTCGTTTGTACGGATATTTAGCATAATACTTTGGTCTTTTTTGATTTCTTATTTTTTACATGAAATGTAAATTAACTTAGGTAGGCTACTTGGGTACAGGGGCGTAATTTGTTGGTAGTATACCGAGGAATGCTTAGACAGTGAATATTGTCATCATTATTTAAAAAATTATAAATAAATAAATAAATAAATAAATAAATAAATAAATAAAACACCTTACGGAAAGGATGAAATAAAGGATAAGCATGCTCTTAATCATTCTTCATAATCTGATTCGTAGCTATACATGCAATAAACTTATATTGCGCCGACAAGAACAAGCTCTAAAAGGTAAAGTCTAAAGCGAGAGGAGTTATTGATATTAATGTTAGTTGTTAATATGATCGTAAACACTGCGTTGTATAATTAACGCCGTCATTGTGTCGTGTCTGCGATTTTTTTTTTTCTCGTTGAAGAACAGAAAATTCATGTTATCGCCGTCTTCCCAGCCAGGTTTTCATGCACAGTTTCCGTTTTTGTTTCTTCTCAAACAATAAAGTTTCGCTATAGCAGGCCCGGCGGCAGGATATCATAAATGAGGGCGCAAGGGCGATGTTTTTATATGAGTGCTAAAATTGAAAAATGAAATTTACATGAAGAGCTTTATTAGTGAAAAGCTGCGGAGCGCAACGAAATGGGCTATAAGCTATATTTGCTCTTATGTGCTGAAATACTTAACACTTTTCTTAAGACCACAGAATAATATGCAACATCTAAATGTCATATAGCCAATAAGGAAAAATTAACATGTTTCAGGTCTCTCCAGTGCATTTGGACTGAATATTTGACTGTGTCTTACTGGATGTCTCCAGTAACTCTATAAACATAGAGGCACAAGCAGACTGTAGAATTCATTCATTAATTCTTTCTTTTATTTATTTATTGTCAACCAAATATATATATAAATTAATATGTGTGTGTGTGTGTGTGTGTGTGTGTGTGTGTGTGTGTGTGATTGCAGCAGACTGAAGAAGTTGTGCATTGGGTGGGTGGCATCTGCTGTTATGCAGAGGGCTCTACGGGTAAGACGTGTGCTGTAAATGTCCTGAAGGGAGGGGAGAGAGACACCAACGATCTTCTCAGCTGTTCTCACTATGCATTGAAGTGTTTTCCTGCAGAAAATCCAAGGTTCCATACCACACAGTGATGCAGCTGGTCAGGATGCTCTCAATAGTGCCTCTGTAGAAGGTGTACATGATTGGGGCTGGTGCTCTTGCTCTTTTGAGTGGCAGCCTGTTTGAACATATCCCAGTCTGTGGTATTGAAGCAGTCTTGTAAAGCCTCTGAAGAACCTTCTGGCCACACTTGTATCTCCTTGCAAACCGGTTTGGTGACTTTAACTATCGGTCTGTAAGCAGGCATTAGCATGACAGTTAAGTGGTCCACCAAGGTGGGGGAGGGGGAAGGCTTTGTAAGCTCCTCTCTGTGTGGTGTAAACAAAGTCCATTGTGTTATTGCCCCGTGTTGGAAAGTCTATGTGTTGTTGTATTTTTGGAAACACACTCTTTAGGTCTGCATGGTTAAAGTCCCCTGCCAGGATGAGAAAAGCATCGGGGTGGGCTGTCTGCTGCTCACTAATGTGCAGTTTCCGTAAACACAAAAGCGCAACAGTCCTTTACAGTCCTATGTGATGAACGAAGTAGACGGATGTAGTCCAGTTTGTTGTCTAGCGAGCGTACGTTCGCTAGAATGATGGAGGGGATTGCGGGTTTGTGGGGGTTAGCCGCTAGCCTTGTTCGGATACCCCCGCGCTTACCCCTCTTCTGCTTCCTCTCGCGCCGCTTGAAGCGCCTCCATTGTGGGCGAGGTGGTGAGGTGGGGGTCGGAGGATGGGTACGCATCCGGAGCAAGCCGAAATCTTGCAGCTCATCAGTGTCCGCGGAGTTTAACTTGTGAAGTTTGTTTCTACCGATGTCGAGCAGAAATGTTCGACTATATGCGCGCTTAAGGACAGATAAACGTGACGTTGACGCACAATAACACGGCGACGTACAAGACGAGGAACACAAAAACACATTAATAACATATTAATAAATAATACCAAGTTTTAACACATCTGCTACATTCCAGTGGAGCCTCCATTGCGCTCTACCACAGCTGGCAAAACTTTCTGAAGGTGGTTTAAGCACCAAATAAGTGTTTTAAATTATGTTAGTCTCCTTATTTCTTTCCGTTTTATTTTAAATATTATAAATGTTTAAAGTTTTAGGTAAAGACGTCAAAATATGCCCACACATGCAAGCTAAACTAGATCATATCTGAGTCATCATGCTTTATTACCCAACCAAAATCAGCGAGGAAAAAATAAATGTTTTAAATTAAATTATATTTAAATGTTAAATTAAATTAAAAAATGAATTTAAAATTTAAATGCCATTTAAAAATAGTTGCTAAAATTAATGTGTTACTTACTTACATTTTTAGGCATTAGCCAAACAGAAAGCCTGTCTACGGTAAATCCACACGCACTAAATAGCCTACCTTTTTCTTTTATAACACTGTAAACATAACTTCGCAGGTCGATCATCTTCAAACGCAAAAGGCATTTTTAAGTGTCCTAACTTGACTGCTGCTGTAGTATGGGATGTTTTTTTACATAACTTTAAACGTGTGCTTTAGCTATGTCAAAATGAAAGCAAATTTTTTAAGGGCTCTGCGTTTTGTCAATTGTATAGCTTTAATAATAATAATAATAATGGATATAACAAATTATAATATTATAGTATAGACATTTTTACTAGGCTACTTTAATATTAATCCCTAACTGAAAAACGAATGTGAAAATGACTGGCAGCTGTGCTAAAATTAATATAATGGCAAATTTCTTCTGCGTTTTTTCCCTTTATAGCTCAATAGTTTTATTCAAAGAATATAGTTCTCTCTTCAACTTTCAGGTTTGAGGTGGGGGAAGAAATGGCAGAGGCAATTCAAATGTACCATCTCTAAATTAAAAAAGGCCACTTACGCGGCATCTGTGTGTAAAGATTATTACCTTATTTTTATTTTATTATTATTATTTATTTATTCATTCATTCATTCGTCATTCATTTTCTTTTTGGCTTAGTCCCTTTATTAGTCTGTAATTGCCACAGGGGAATGAACCGTCAACTTATCCAGCATATGTTTTACGCAGAGGATGCCAGGAGGGCCAGCTGGGGCTTCGGGACGGAGTGAAAGGAGAGGCAGGACTTTGCCCCGAGTCTGGGAAAGATGGCTTGCCGTCATTACACTAGTTTTCCGATGGCACACGAGTTACATGCGCCAAACACATGAAGAAATAAATTAATAAATAAGGGAAAGAAAACATCTAGCCTTATAGGCTGAGTTCTTTTTGATTATAATCGCCGTTAAGTTTCCATTTTAAATGTAAGGCTGTTGCAAAAAATAATAAAATTGCTTAAAATAATACAATTTTAATTTATAAGTGACTTTGCTGCGTCCCCCTTGATGTTTCAATAACGCATAATAATCTATACACCATATTAAAGACACTTAAATAGACATGATTTCGGCCTCACTGATGCCCATTAACTCCTGACAGACAAGCTTTTGGTTATGAGAAGGGGGAAGGGGTCTCCACTATTAAGTGTTTTTCACAAACATGAATACACAAAATCCAAAACTCCTATAGGACGGATGGCGTAACAAAACCTATGCGTTTAAAAACGAAACCGCATTAAATATGGGGCCTTATGAAAATGAATGTTTCTATCTTTTGAACGGTGACGGCATAATATCATGGAATTACTTTCAATAGCAAAATAAAAAACATCTCAAGGAAGAACGGACAAAAGAAAGTTTCACTTCTATCACTCTTTAAAAGTTTTGGTTTGGTTCATTGTAAATGCTTAGTCTCGTTATGAACTGATCTTCATTTCTCTGTGTTGGTGGAATAAAGCAGGCGAGTCAGCCGCACCAATTTATGAGCAGACAGAGCAGGATTCTCATGATGACCACCGGCGCAATTCCGCTCTTTATTATGAGCTGTAGTTTCAGTGTAAACTTAGTAAAGGTGAGTTTCTTTGGCGATGATGTGTACAGTGTTAGATTTTATATTTAGCGGACATTTGCGCTGAACACGCGGTGAATGCAACGCATCAAGATTCGGGCACCTTCTCCGAAAACACTCGATTGATCTCAGCTGGTGGATCAACATTTACCTCATGTCATGATCGCTGTCATCTGCGCCAATATTATTATTATAACTTTAGGGGAGGTTTGCAAACCTGTGCACTTTTCACTCTTCAGTCGTTTGTATTTCCTGCAGTAACAAAAGCTCCCTGTTCATTATATTCAGACACACAAATGCTCCCAAATATATTATAAGGGGGCATAGATTAAATTTCGGGCGCTCATGCGACCAAAATGGTTGCAATTTCGAGCCCTGTAGTATAAGGACATGTATTCAGACCACAACTGAACGTTTGAAGAAAATTGAATGCCTTATTATTTAGAATTGGCTATTATTGATGTAAATGCAGCCGTTCAAGGCGCATAATTGATTTATTACGGTACTGACAGTATTAGAAAATCCATGTCGTGGCGCAATGTCACACCGGTGATGACTATGACACCGGTGTACCGCCCACCCCTACTACCTGTTATTTAAAATATCTATATTACGCTCCAAGCATTCGCCAAAAAGAAAATATTTCTAAGTAAAAACACAAAACATAGCTGAATAGAGTGTTGCCTGCTTTAGAGGATGGGTTAGTAATTATATTATAACTGGTTATGTTCAGGTCAATGAAATAATACCTTTAATAAATAAAATATGTTCGTAAGAACGTGGTGGGCCAGTGATTCCGTCTTTATAAAAAGGCTAGCCTATTTTATGCATTAAATATAACTAATTTCCTTTATTTCTGATTAGACCATGCATTTTAGACTATTTTACAATTGTAATATGTGCATATGCTTTTTTTTAAAATAACATTCGTTTAACAAATATTTTAGCACATCGAAAGTAATTAAGTGACCTGTTTTTTTTTTTTTATTAAAACCTTTATGCAAAAGGATCAGAGGATAAATTATCGTAGGATAAACGTATCTTATGGAAAAACACCAATTGACGGGCTCTGCTTTCGGTTTTAAAAGAATCAAGCAGCTTTAAAAAATATAATTTGCTGAAGAGAAATGACAGGAAAAAAAGAAAGAAAAAGATAAAATATATAGTGACTGTTAAAAGAACATTTTTCTTTAATATATTCTTTCGACTCCGAAACATCAGCTAAGAAAGATTATGATGAATGACGGAGTTTCTCTATTGCCTGCTTCAGCAGTTGTCCCGGTCCCGCTGGTTATGAACGAGGAGGCGGAGAGAATGCGCTGTTTAGTTTCGGCTTGATATATTTAAATAAAAACTAACACCGAACTGCTTTTAACGCTCAAAAAGTTAAACTAAAATGCACAATTCTTGTTGGTTGCACCCGCGGGATGCACAATGAACCAAACGCGGCATTATTTTAATTCTATATTCGTGAAGAATGAGCCATGAGATTGAGATTTTTGAAGGTGCTCTCTAGCGGCGAAGTTCCTGGCAGAGTAGCGAGTGAAAAAATGTGCATAAAGAAATTGGACAAGAGGAATAACATTTTAAATTATATAACAATCATCGTATTCTTTCTAATCCTCGCCCAGTTTTAATACAAGTTGTGTGTTTTTAATATTTGTGGCTGGGAAGTTTATTAAGAATATATTTATAATTATATATAATTAAATAAATACATAATTATATATATATATATATATATATATATATATATATATATATATATATATATATATATATAGAGAGAGAGAGAGAGAGAGAGAGAGAGAGAGAGAGAGAGAGAGAGAGAGAGAGAGAGAGAGAGAGAGAGAGATAGAGCTGCTGTAAAGGCTATTTCTTTCCGTTCGCATCCCGTCCCTTTGCGCCCCCTGGCGGCTTTTTCACAAACTGCGGTCTTACACTAAAAACAGAGCAGCATTTATTTCAAACGGCGGCGGTATAAGCCACGGCGGTAATAGCCACTTTGAACTCTCACCTACTGTATATCTCTGATTGGTGATTGTTCATTCCTGTTGATATTTATTTGTTTATTTATTTATTTGTCAAAAATCTAAATGTTGACTCTTTCTGACCCACCTACAGTTAGGTCCATAAATATTTGGACATCGACACAATTCTAACATTTTGTTTCTATACACCACCACAATGGATTTGAAATTAAACAAACAAGATGTGCTTTAACTGCAGACTATCAGCTTTAAGTTGAGGGTATTTACACCAAAATTTACACCAAAATTTACACCAAATTTACACCGTTCACCAAATCAGGTGAACAGTGCAGGAATTACAACAGTTTGCATATATGCCTCCCGCTTGTGAAGGGTTCAAAAGTAATTGGACAATTGGCTTCTAAGCTGTTCCATGGCCAGGTGTGTGTTATTCCCTCATTATCCCAGTTACAATGATCAGATACAAGGTCCAGAGTTCATCTAAAGTGTGCTATTTGCATTTGGAATACGTTACTGTCAACTCTCAAGATGAGATCCAAAGAGCTGTCATTGTCAGTCAAGCAAGCCATCATTAGGCTGAAAAACAAAACAAAATAAACCCATCAGAGAGACATTAGGCATGGCCAAAACAACTGTTTGGAACATTCTTAAAAAGAAGGATTGCACCAGTGAGCTCAGCACTCGTGAAGACCCAAAAAGACCCGGAAGACCATGGAAACAACTGTGATGGATGACCAAAGAATTCTTTCCCTGGTGAAGAAAACACCGTTCACAACAGTTGGCCAGATTAAGAACACTCTCCAGGAGGTAGGTGTATGTGTGTCAGAGTCAACAATCAAGAGAAGACCAGAGTGAATCCAGAGGGTTCACCACAAGATGTAAACCATTGGTGAGCCTCAAAAACAGGAAGGCCAGGTTAGAGTTCTAAAAAATCCTTCACAGTGCTGGAACAACATCCTACTGACAGATGAGATCGAGATCAACTTGTACCAGAGTAATGGGAAGAGAAGAGTATGGAGAAGGAAAAGTACTGCTCATGATCCTAAGCAGTGAAGCATGGTGGTAACAGTGACATGGAATGGGCATTTATTGGCTGTCAATGGAACTAGTTCTCTTGTATTTCTTGATGATGTGACTGCTGACAAAAGCAGCAGGATATATTCTGAAGTGTTTCAGGCAATATGTTCTGCTCATATTAAGCCAAATGCTTCAGAACTCATTGGACGGATCTTCACAGTGCAGATGACGAATGACCCAAAGCATACTGCAAAAGCAATCAAAGAGTTTTTGATGGGAATGAAGTGGAATGTTATGCAATGGCTGAGTCAATCCCAAACTGAATCCGATTGAGCTTACATTTCACTTGCTGAAGACAAAACTGAAGGGAAAATGCCCCAAGAACAAGCAGGAACTGAAGACAGTTGCAGTAGAGGCCTGGCAGAGCACTACCAAGTATGAAACCCAGTGTCTGGTGATGTCTATGCATTCCAGACTTCAGGCTGTAATTGACTGCAAAAGATTTGCAACCAAGTATTAAAAAGTGAAAGTTTGATTTATGATTATTATTCTGTTCAATTACTTTTGGACCCTTAACAAGTGGAAGGCACATATGCAAACTGTTTTAATTCCCAGACCATTCACCTAATTTGGATGTAAATACCCTCAAATTAAAGCTGACAGTCTGCAGTTAAAGCACATCTTGTTAGTTCCCTTTCAAATCCATTGTTGGTGTATAGAGACAAAAATGTTAGAACTGTGTCAATGTCCAAATATTTATGGACCTAACTGTATATCTTGAATGCAAAACTGTGATTTAGCAATCAGCAAGTTTGTAAACTAAAAGCTAATTTTCAATTTTGGATGGGAATTTGTTCAATATTGTAACAATCGATGCTCACTTGAACTGTAATAGAGTTTTATCCGCCAACTTGATTTCACCAAGTAGAACATGTTCCTGGATTAACATCTTTGTTGATCCTGGAACAACATTCCAATCAGCCAATCGGAATTAAGGAATACATTTACCGTTTATGTTAAGTTTTGGCTTACGGTTAGGTTTATGCACTTCTCCATTATTGTTATCCAACTATTATTCCCCTTTAAGGGAATAATTTGCAGTTTTGGTTGGGTTTAGGGATGGGGAATAGGTATAGATTCAATTTTCCAACAAAAATGATGTTCTAGGATCAACACAGATGTTAATCCAGCATGGCATTTTACTTGGCAAAAGCATGATGTGTAGTTTTGCCTACCTTTTAACCTACATTTAAACACAAGGAGGAAGTTTCCAATGCTGATGTTATAATGTGAACAGATGGAAGACAGCAATGGTCCTACTGAACATGGGAAGCTATGTACTGTACTATAAATAAGTGGGATGAATTTCATCAAATTTCTTTAACCTTCATATGGTAACATTTGCTTTGCATGGGCTGCTGTGAAAGAAGGATTTGTCTGTGCTTGCTTGTGCTGTTGCTTTTATTATGTCACTCTAGGACTGTTCATTTCTCAGTGACAGCTGGGAATTAAGAAAAAGAAAATGCAATTGCAGCAGGTAAATTTGATTCTTGCAAGAGGTTTCTAGTTGCCCTGGATTAATTGCTTTGATCCCCATACAGTATGAAAATGAAGTCTACACCATTCAGGCTTGCCGAATACATATTAAAGGCTAGACCTAATCCCTGAGCACACCACCTACACTTCATGTTAAATGGCGGGAAAAGGATTGAGATGGCAGTCTCTACCTAAAAATGCTCATATGCTGTTTTTTAACACATACTCGTACAAACACTGTTAGCGATACATACGGCAGCTCTTCCATCTGCACAAATCCAGTTATTTTTTCGTCCCTCTTATGTGATTTAGAATATTTTACACTAACCAAATGTTACTTTGCATTAACATGGTGCTGCCTTGGAAGCGCCTGCAGCCTGCAATGATGTGTATGACTCACCAATGGCTGATCTTAGGGAAATATGAGAGAGAGAGACGAAAAAAAAACCTGGCCTAGATATTTCATACAGTTCAAGAACAGATTAAGATGCTCTCGCTTTGATCCCTCTAATGCAACATCCCGAAACATTTCTGCTGTGCTACCATGGATAACATGATTAGGTTGCAGTGGGCATAGGTCAGCTCACTGCGTGGGCTGGTTCTCTTCTCTTCCTTTTTTTTCTTCTGTTTTTGAATGCGTTCTTCACCTGGCTCGGTACAGATGAGAGCTATGACTTTGCAGTAGTAGCAAAAGTAAAGAACTGCATTAACCCTCTTTGAAACTGGTATTAATATTTTAAATGTGCAGTGAATCATTAAAATATCAAAACATGAATTAGGATCCAAAATTGTGTCATGTATTAAAGACTGTATGTTCAATATAAGTCTTGCAAATAGTTTAGATTACTGAAAGCCTTTTCCACCTGGGTAAAATAGTTTATTTCTTGTAACTATGACTTTATACATGTGTATAATTATCTATACATGTAATTTATTTTGTAATTGCAGCAATTGTAATTATTTCCCACAACTGCAACTTCATTTCTCAAAACTGATATATCCAATGCACACAAATCATAAGGATTTCACATTTTAACCAATGGCTAATTTACAGGAACAACAAAAAACCTATTAGTGTGTGTTTTTGTACGAACGGTTTGCATTTTTTTTAAAACGGTGATGTGTTTTTCTAAAGATCACTGAAAACCTATTTTATGGAGCATTTTGTTGTTGTTTCCAATAAATACTAATACAAGTAGCAAAACATCATTAAAATGTGATGCATACATAATAACGGAGAACAATTTCTATTATTATTATTAGTTAATTGAAATGAATGGAGATTATTTTCTAGAAGTTGTTGGCCTGAAATGAAAAGTTAGAGACACTTGGCTTTCAAGACACGTTTTTTTTCTAGGTTATTATAAGATATATATATATATATATATATATATACACACACACACAGTTGAAGTCAGAATTATTCGCCTACCTGAATTATTAGACCCCATGTTTATTTTTTTCCCCATTTGTATTTAACGGAGAGAAGATTTTTTTTCAACATTTCTATGCATAATAGTTTTAATAACTCATCTCTAATAACTGATTACTTTTATCTTTGACATGATGACAGTAATATTTATAACAGTAAATAATATTTTACTAGATATTTTTCAAGACACTTCTATACAGTTTAAAGTGACATTTAAAGGGTTAATTAGGTTAACGATGGTTTGTTCTGTAGACTATCAGGCTAATAATAATGACCTTAATGTTTTTTTTTTTTATTAAAAACTGCTTTTAATCTGGCCAAAATAAAACAAATAAAACTTTCTCCAGAAGAAAAAATATTATCAGACATACTGAGAAAATCTCCTTGCTCTGTTAAACATCATTTGGGAAAAAAAAAAAAAAAATTCAAAGGGGGCCTAATAATTCTGACTTCAACTGTATATATAGGGGTGTGTACCTACACTGTTCTCACGGTTCTGTTGAGATTATCATGCCATCAATTCGGTTCAATTTGATATCTCAGTGCGTCACGGTGCATTGATGATGCTTTCCATAAACATGAAACTTTCTTTTTAAAGTGTCTTTTTTCAATCATACCTAACTTGTGTTTGTTGCTCACTGGGGTCAAGAACTGCTATTATTTTAAATTTGGTGTAAATCCCCATAAGTGGCTAACAGGTTAATAATATGCATGTTTTGCAGTGTTGTAGCAGGCATAGATTAGATTACAGGTTAATAGGACCAAAATTCAGATTTTTTAAAAAGGTCTTAAATTGACACAGCAATAAAAACCTGTTATTTGTCAGTTTCGTACTAGCTGCTACCCAAGCACAATCTTACAACTTATCATTAAACGCATTGCTTGCAAAACATGTTGTGAGAAACTGAACACTACAGAAAAAAAATCTGGTTTATGAGAGGCAACGGCTGACTATTTCATATTAGTATATTAATACAATAACACAAGTTGTCATAAAACTGACACAGCAATAAAAACTGTTATTTGTCAGTTCAATGATACTAGCTGCTGTCCAAGCACATTTACTTATAATTTATCATTAGACGAGCTGCATGCAAAACATGCTGAGAGAAACATATTTCTTTATGCATTGAAATGCAAACTGTGTTGACTCACAGAGGAGACAATCATCGACAGAGACAGCCTGCATAAATATGTTGCGTGTTAGTATGCAGCGCTTTTTTGGTATGGCTTCAATTGCGCGGAACCTGAGAAGATTCAGCTATGTTTGTGATGGGCAGCACTCGGAAGCCACTGAGATGATGGGCAGCTCTAGAGATCAATGCAAGCATCTCACTTCAAAGCCCTTGGGTGCTGGTTGGCATTCATCATTCATCGCAGAGGAGCAGACACGGAGCATTGAAGGAAATGAAAACAACATTCGAGTCACATGCAGCTTGTAAGCAGAGTTGGGTCATGAGGTCTTTAAGCTCCGATCTTGCTGACTCAAGCCCACCAAGCCTAATTGGAATCCAACTATATGTGTTTTTTTGATTTATCCACCCTGTCTAAATAATCAGCACCGGTAGGCATTCTATAATTGCTGAAGGGATACGGACAGCCTGCTCTATTAGTCTTCATTTCCTTTAAGTGGCCAAATGCCATTGCGTGTGTGGTTCAGGATCAATTCCATCCTGTCTTGTTTTCAAACAAATGTTGATATTAAGGTGCCACTCACTTTTATTCGGCCTGAGAATACTTATTTGTGGGCACGCAGTGGAGTACATTGTCTTGGATGTCTAGCAGATTATAGTGGACTTTTGCTTTCCCATGGGTAATTTGCGGTGTTTGTTTTTCTCTTTGCAGAGGTCTAGCTGAAATGCATGACCACTGCTTTCCCCTGCTTCCTTTAAACAGCTCTGACAGAGAATCATGGGAAATCCCAGTCTCAGATTCAGGTAATATCTGAGAGTGATGGGTGTATGTGTTTGGGTGTGTGTGTCCTAATGCAAAGCTTCTGAAAGCCTCGGTCTAGGTCTCTCTTGGGACAAACATCATAATGTAGAGATGAAAGTGCCTAGCAACCCATAGGCTGGATCTAAAAATGCCCACTCCACTACTGGCCTTTCCCTTTAACCCAATAGAAATGGAGCAAAAAGAGCATGTAAAGGCAGGAGGATCGGCTGACCTGAAGTCAGTGGCATGACTGAGCGAACGTGAGACCTTTGGACATTCTCTAAGCCCCCCACTGGCTCCGCTTCACTGACAGGAGGCAGAATAACTGTGTCACATGGCGCTGTTACCATGGAGAAATTGGCATGAAAGTGATACTGTTAGCATCTGTCTGAACAGCCATGTTAGGTTTCAGTTCTAATTATAAATGGATGTAAAACGTGTCCCTGACACTAACATCATCACTGCTCCATTGTACAATAACATGAGATCAGGCATAAAAAGAAAATGGGCCGAGAATAATTAAACCTCAGAAGTAGACCTCTCAAATCAATGTGAAAGCAGAGTCTATAATTTATTTGTACCATACTGGTCAATAGTGGGAGAAATAGATATAATATAATATAATATAATATAATATAATATAATATAATATAATATAATATAATATAATATAATATAATATAATATAATATAATATAATATAATATAATATAATATATGATATGATATAATATAATATAATATAATATAATATTGAGGTGCAAATAAATGAAAAATAAACTGCTCAAAGGTGGCAATTTCATTGGTGATGATAATAATAATGATATCAATAATAATAATAATAATAATAATAATAATAATAATAATAATAATAATAAAATAGGGCGGGGCCTCACTGTGGTGCAGTGGGTGGCACGATCACCTCACAGAAAGAAAGTCACTGGATCGAGCCCCGGCTGGGTCAGTTGGCATTTCTGTGTGGAGTTTGCATGTTCTCCCTGTGTTCATGTTGGTTTCCTCCAGGTGCTCCAGTTTTACCCACAAGTCCAAAAACATGTGCTATAGGTGAATTGAATAAGCTAAATAGGCCGTAGTGTATGTGTGTGAAAGAGTGTGTATGGGTGTTTCCCAGTGTTGGGTTGTGGCTGGAAGGGCATCCACTGTGTAAAACATATGCTAGATAAGTTGGTGGTTCATTTTGCTGTGGCGACCCCTAATTAATAAAGAGACTAAACCGGAAAGGAAATTATTGAATGATAAGGCATCACGGTGGCGCAGTGGGTAGTACGATCGCCTCACAGCAAGAAGGTTGCTGGTTCGAGCCTCAGCTGGATCAGTTGGCATTTCTGTGTGGAGTTTGCATGTTCTCCCCGTGTTCGCATGGGTTTCCTTTGAGTGCTCCGGTTTCCCCCGCAAGTCCAAAGATATGGTACAGGTGAATTGGGTAAGCTAAAATTGGTCGTAGTGTATGTGTGTGAATGAGAGTGTATGGATGTTTCCCAGTGTTGGGTTGCAGCTGGAAGGGCATCCGCTGCATATAACATATGCCGGATAAGCTGGCGGTTCATTCCGCTGCGGCGACACTAGATTAATAAAGGTACTAAGCCTGAAAAAAATTTATGGATAAATATAATAATAATAATAATTATTATTATTATTGTTATTATTAATTTATTCATTTTCCTTTCGGCTTAGTCCCTTTATTAATCCGGGGTCGCCACAGCGGAATGAACCGCCAACTTATCCAGCACGTTTTTACACAGCGGATGCCCTTCCAGCTGCAACCCATCTCTGGGAAACATCCACACACACTCATTTACACATACACTCATACACTACAGAAAATTTAGCCTACCCAATTCACCTGTACCGCATGTCTTTGGACTGTGGGGAAAACTGGAGCCCCTAGAGGAAACCCATGCGAACACAGGGAGAACATGCAAACTCCACACAGAAACGCCAACTAAGCCGAGGCTCAAACCAGCGACCTTCTTGCTGTGAAGCGACAGCACTACGTACTGCGCCACTGTGTCGCCCTATTACTGTTATTATGTACTCAGAATTCATGCCAAATAATTTCTTGATTCGTGATGCAATGATTTATTGCCACAGACCTATTGAATTACATTTTAATATGTATTAATACATTAAACAGTATTGTTATTTTAATTTGGAATTTTACTGCTCTTATCAAACATAAATGTAGCCATGTTGAGCATAAAAGTTGTAGTCATACAAGACCTACAAAAATTATTTAGACCAAAAATATTCATATTTTTGTATTATTTTACATTATTATCATTATTTTACAATATATTGCCTAAATAAGTTCTCTCTCACAATTCTGTCTATCTCTGGCCACCTTTAGTAAGTGACATCATCTTATATGTAGATTATGACATGCTAGAAGTCCCAGATGGTGTGTAAAACCATCAGGCAATCTGCAGAATTTGCCGAAGACCCGCCATGTCCTCCTTTAACTCTCTGCATGTAAACCATCATAGTGTACTATTTTTAGTCCTGCATAAAATGTTGCTGAGAGCAAGATATGGTAATTCAGCAAGATGAGATTTCTCATCTGTTTACTAGATAAACCTATAATAATAATTTTAAAAACAATATTTCTCGTTAATAATCTCACTTAAAAGTCACAGCGTGTCATGTCTAATTTCTTATTAGAGGTCACACAACGGGATTAACCATCCAGCATGCATTGCTGCATTGAAATACCCCCCTGGCATGTCTCTGACATGTCCATCTGTCAGCTGTTGATAAGACAGTCCTATGCAAAACGCTATCCCTTAATTTCCTCTTAATGGACCGACGCATTAATGTGAGTCATGTGCCAAAAGCTGTGATACATCCATGACAAGGTTATTAAAGGAACAATCTGAGAATTCACCAGGCAGAAATCAAGAGACGAACCGAAGATGTGAAATTGCTTCTGGTATGACTGTGGTCATATCAGCTTGGGCGCTTCGCTGATTAACGAATTAGAGAAGAAATGAAATAGTATAATGTGATGGATTAAAAGAGGAACATTGGGCATAGCCTGTGCTGTTAGGAACAGGCCTTAAAAAAGCAGCCTTATCTGCCGAGAAAATGAGGGAGATGGAGTAGCGATGGTAATGCGCTGTTTAAAGTGTGGCAAAAGAGAGAGAGTGAGAGGAGAGGGAGTTGCTTGTGGAATAGGGGTACTAAAAGCCTGCACAAAGTGTCCCTAATGCACTCCAGAGAGGGATGATGTATGTCTTGTTATAGCACTGAGGGTGAGACGTAGAGTGCTAACAGCACTGTAAAAGCTCCAAATATCCAAATATCCCCAGAATGGTCCTCACCTCCATTACTGGACCTCACATCTCGAAATTACTTCAATCCATAATAGGATGTCTTGCTATAGACAGATGAAAGGCAGGCTAAGGGGGCCCGTGTGTTGATTATTTTCACAGATGAATTGATTTTTCTCATATTTCCCTTGATTGTTCCCTATTGACGTTGATGTGCTTTGCATAACAATATGTTTGACAACTTTAAATGAGTTTCCCAGGGCTTTGCTCTCCGCATGGGAGTTCTGATTAGTGAGGACCGCTTGAGTGGCTTGTCAATCTAGCCCATCAACAAGGAGCGGGCAGTAGGTGCAAAAAGAATTTATGCTTGCTGGCTCTTGAAATAAGAAAAGATGTCATCTATCTCTGAGGGAGGCAATAAATAAAAATATCAAAGCGTAACTGCGGGGCTGCCTCGTTGAGCCAATCGCTCAAGCTTGAGTTTATTCCCCATAATCCTCCATTTCCATGCTCAATGCACTGTGTCTTCTCTCATGACAGTACAGTTACCCAAAGCCACATCTGGCATGAAGCGTGAACATCAAATGCCCCCTTCTGTGAAAATGCTTGGATGACCTAGACCAGAGTTTTTCAAGCCCAACTGACACAAAGTATATCGCATACACACCTGATTAAATTCTTTAGTCACTCTGTAGAGGACCTCTGGATTCTGGCAACTTAATATGATGTGTTTGATTAAGTAAGACCCCTTGAAAGTGCAACCTGAATGGATGACCTAGACTAATCAGGAGTATGGAGTAAACTGAAATCCGATTGAGATTTCACTCTCAGGAATGAGCAAAAGGGCTTAGGCTTACTGCTTGAGGTCGACCTCTGCTTGCCTCCTATCCTCTCAATAGCCTCTTCTTGACAAATCCGGCCAGGCCCTTTGTCTCTTACATCAGCATGGGTGCAGAGTTGCAGTTTTATGGGGAGTGACTCTGTTAAGATTATCGGTCGAGGAAATCGGGAGAGGATTAGGGCAGGAAGGGAATCGTGGGTAATACACTGCTATCAAAAACAAGCATGGCGGAGACCGAGATACAGAAACGGCGGGGAAAGATTCAGGGGTGACTTCTCTCAACACATTGTATGGCTCAGGGGTGGGATTATAAAGCAATTAGCAGCAGTGGCGGTGATTAATACTGTGGCTAATAGGATGAGGCTGAAGATCGGATGGGGGAAGGAAGGTACCACGCACAAGAAACCTGGACGAAGACAAGCACAGTGCATCAATCACAGATGACAGCTGGGACAGGGTCCAGGAGCTCCATTCATCATGGGGAAGAGACGGACACACACAGCTCAGCAAAGTAGAAAAGGAAGAATTAATTACTAGTTGCTTTTGACATTCCTGACAACTCAGATTGTAAACTGAAGTCAGGCACTTGATTCAAGTTGAAGGCGTTAGAAAGATTTAAGTAGTTTAATCAAAACGTGGCATACGTGATGGCTAATTTAGACCTATAATGATCAGAGCATTTTAAGTTTTTTTGTAATATCTCATGGCTGTATCAAGCTATATGCTATGTCTTGTGGGCTTATATTTACTAGTCAAAACCTCATAGCCCCCTCTATAATATAGTGTAGTTCCTTGACATGCTGCCAAACAGAGCAAACCCACTGGGGCATAGTACTGTACACGTACCTGCCACCAAGATTTTAGCTGATTCTTCAAGTCCTGTAGGTTGCTGTGTGGAGTTGCCAACTTATTGGTCCAGCACATCCTCACAAAGGTGGTCAATTTGGACTAAGATCTGGGGAATTTGGAGGCCTAAGCAACACCTAGTTTTCTCCATTGTGTACTTCAACTATTGTTGAACGATGTATAGTGTGTGGCAGGGCAGGGTGCTTCATCCTATTTAAAGAGATCACTTCCAATAGGGAATACCACCACTGTATTGAAGGGGTGTACAGAACATGGTCTTAAACAATGTGTGGGTAGGTAGCATGTGTCAAATTACATCCACATGAATTGCCTGACCCAGTGTTTCCCATTAGGACTTTGTCCAGATCATTACACTCAAGCCACTGGCTTGTTGTCATCCAACAGTGCATCTTGATGCCATACTTCTCCAGATAAGCACCAATCATGTACATGGAGATCCGCTTGGATTATTGGACCAGCTGACCTCAGTTTATTCATGACAACTTGCTTTTGAATAATGTGATTATTATTATTAGTAGTATTTACTATATGCACATTTATATTTGTTTTAATAAAAACAAGCTTAGATTTGTCCACCTGTCGGGTTTTGGACTATATGGGGCATAGGACCTGTGTTTGGATATAACTCAGTTTTCTGACCACACTTTGCTATTATTTTTCATTTATTTGTTTGCTGGAAATCAGAACTGAATTTAGAAATAGTTTTGAAACAAATCTTTTCACTTAACAAACTAAATTAAATATGTAGGTTAATGGATGTCTTCAGTGGAGTCTGTACAACACCGTTTCCTTATTTGCGCAAGTAAAGAGTAAAGAGTAAAAGTAAAGAGAAAGAGAAAGTAAAGAGGTCAAATGGAGGAGGCTTATTCTGTAGCAAATAGCAAATGCACCATGGCGCAATGCAACTGACTCTTAAAGGGAACGGGAGATGAGTCTCTGATTGGTTTAATGCACGTTATTCTCAAAACACACCCAAAACTCATTAAGAGAATAAGCACAACCCTGTTAGACCATGCGCCGTGCCACAGAGCGTGTTTTTCCGTCCTTAAAATAGCAAAAGTGGATTCAGACATGCCCTTAATACTTTTTTCAGTCAAACATTTCGCATGTTGTAATCCATGATGAATCCCGTGAAAACCAAAATGTGTTCAATTTTACTGCTTTCGTAAAACTTAAAATTGAAGCTTCAGTTATTGAATGCTACATGATTACAGAAATGTTATTCTAGTGTAGTTGTTTTAAACTGCGTGTAATTATTTGGTCATTCAGAACAGAATTAAACAATCATTTCCTAAGAAGTTTAATAAGTATATTTCATACAGTAGTAGTTTTATAAAACACGACTCAAAACATGTCAGTGACATGAAAACTGAATAGAACATGATCAAAATGTTTAATGTCAGTACTCAAAAGGATTCATTTGTAAGTCTATAATGTAGCTGACAAGCAATTGTATAAATTTAATAATAAACAATAAATGGTTATAGATGTTGTCAGTACATTATTATTTTTCATTTAAATGCTGTTCGTTTGTCAGTACTGTGTGTTTCAGTGTCTATGTTAGATGTATGATGAAAATAGATTGATGCACATTTAGTCAAAGCACACTTACAAATACATTCCAATACTAAATTAAAGTTATATAAAAGTTGAGTTAAATTGTGATGCCCAAGCAAAACTACAACTTGTTTATGAGCAACTAATAGTATAAGTAATGCATTACTGTATTGTAACAATTTATTGTAATTTCAAGCAAAATTTTCATTTTAATGTCAGCTAGATATGCATTGCTCATTCATCTCCATTACAAGAGCTTTAAAAGCTTACAACATCAAGCATTACATATCCGCCTAGATAAAATTGTACCATAAATACAAAAGAGTGAGAGATTTACCAAGCTATGTGCTATCTGTTCTGTGATTGATGGACTGATGGTATCATTTGAAATACTATAGAGTGAGTTCAAGCTATAGCTTTATCTTAAATTCCTAGAAATAGTGTTTCTCTTTATGGTTTCCGCAAAACCTGTAATACAGCTGCCCTGTGTATCTTTAAGGTTGTAGTGTGGCATGAACAACGTTATACTAATGCTGATAAGATTCTCAAGAACAAAAAGCACAGTACCTACAAAAAAGCACAGCCGTCTCGTCCCTTTCTTCTCTGGTTTTTCCTTTGTGCTCTCTGGAAGGAAAGGAGAAAAGATCACATTAGCACAACACTGGCTCAGAGATGGCCATCTGCAGCACACATTATCATCTCAGCCTCAGGGCAGAGCACAAAGTCTTCAGGGTGTCCAGCAATGGACCCAAAGCACGATGCCGTTTGCTTTAAAGTGAATATATATATATATATATATATATATATATATATATATATATATATATATATATATATATATATATATATATATATATATATATATATATATACAGAAAAAGAAATGACCAGGTTGCAAAGCAGGCCAAGGCACAGCTATGAGCCTAATATCAAAATTCAAGTAGACTTTTGACATTCATCTCAGTTGCAGAGTATTAGTATATGCAATGATCCACATTCAGTGACATAAGGTAAAACAATTCCCAACAGAACTGAGGATCACACACTTTACTCTGAATATTCAATTAAAGATGTTTTGAATAACAGCTTTAAAGTAGCCTGAAGGCAGAGCAGTACAGTGTGTCGGTCTGATGTTCTTTAATTAGCGCAGCTCTAAATAAAACAGACTGCTCATTGTAGAATTGAATTACAATATCTGAATGTCCACATGAAGACCTGTGCCGAGGAAGTCACCTTAAATTAAATATGAAAGAGAAGTAGGTTTGAGCTCGGGAGAGTTAATGCCAATCTAATATTCTGTTAATTATAAAGTGCAGTCTTGTGTTCAAAAATTGAAATGATTCAAGCAAATGTAAAAGAAAGGCTTTGGTAAAAACCAACCTTTGACACATAGCACAGACTCGCTGATTTTAATCAGAAGTTTGTATTTATTTAAATCAATAATAATCATAGTTATATGATACATTTGAGAAACTAAACCACACATTTAACATCTAATACACACAGCAATCAGATTTTATCATAAAGTTTTTATTTCTAAAACTATTTCAATTATAAGTGCACACTTATATAGTCACTATATATTAAATAATTTCTTTAATATGTGTGCGTGTGTGTGTTCACTGTTAAACAGTTTCTTTAATATGCACAAAACCGTTTGATCTGCATGTGCAAAAATGGGGCATTTCTTACACAATTTCTGCAATAATTGCATAATTTACATGACTGCAGTGTTTGCAGCTTATTAAATCTTTGCTTTCCATTCTCTCTCATACACACACTCAACATTCACTCTCTCCATATTTTCTTTTCTCTCTCTTTCCCTAATACGATTACATTTTATTTGCCCCCAGTTGCAGTTGATGCCACTCTTCATTATTTAACCTCCAGAAAGCATTTCCAGACTCAAGTGATAAACACACAGACACTAATTCTAGACAATTTACCCCCATTTAGTATGATTTATTATACGCCACTGACCACCTACTGGAGTATTCAATTAATAAAGCAGACCAGCATGCTTGCCAAATCTATCAATGATGTCTCAGACACTATTTTCACCTCAGTATCTCTTGCACAAATAGTGTAAACTGCTTTCCATTTGTGGGTTAAAGCCACACAGTTAGCCATTAAAATGTACCATTCAGCTGCCACAAGGAACTTGCAAAAAAAGCAATGGATTCTAAGTTACACTTTAAATTAGGGAAGAAACAGGCTAAAGCTACTGTAGTGTAGGCCCAGCCTTAAATTGTAATTACCCAAAAATGAACATTTAGTTATAATTTTGAGTTTATTTTTTCTGTTCATATACAGTTGATGTCAGAATTCTTCTGAAAGTCTTATTTGTTTTAGTTTGGCTAGAATAAAAGCCGTTATTGATTCTTTAAAAATCATTTTAAGGTCAATATTATTAGCCCCTTCAAGCTGTATTTTTTTCGATAGTCTACAGAACAAACCATCTTTATACTTGCCTAATTACCCTAACCTGCTTAGTTAACCTAGTTAAGCCTTTAAATGTCACTTTAAGCTGTATAGAAGTGTCTTGAAAAATATCTAGTCAAATATTATTTACTGTCATCATGGCAAAGATAAACTAAATCAGTTATTTGAAATGAGTTATTAAAACTATTATGTTTAGAAATGTGTTGAAAAAATCTTCTATCCCTTAAACAGAAACTGGGGAAAACAGGGGGGATAATAATTCAGGGGGCCTTAATAATTCTGTATACTGAATTATTAGTATTACAGACTTCAACTGTATACTGATAGCGCCCAACAAAGTATTGAGCAAAGGCTGTGAATACTTAAGTACATGTGATTTTTCAGGTTTTTTATTTTTAATACATTTTTTCACATTGTCATTATGGGGTATTGTGTGTGGAATTTTGAGAATATAAATGAGTTTAATCCATTTTGGAATAAGGCTGTAACATAAAAAAATGTGAAAAAAGTGAAAAATAAAATTTCCGGATGCACTGTATTTATAAAATTTTAATTCATTCATTGAATATTGTGAATCGATTAACAATTGTAATGTTTTTTAAATGTTTGATATGTTGTGTAAATCAATACATGAATAAATATCAGCCTTGCTCAATAATATTGAACATACCGTGTAGTGTACTTCACATAAAAAAGACATTTAATACCTTTTAATCAATGTAATCCTGTAAAACTGAACGTCTCCACAGTACAAATTAAATACATTACCAGAGGCTAATACTGAACTTAATCAAAGCAGAAAACTTATCTACACCTAGAAATAGGCCTTTGAGGAGAGAGAGTAAGAAAAAAAATATATGAAATGCCTCTTTTCAGCAACAAGGCTAAAGCTTGTGATTTGCAAGCATAATCACGTATGTTTGTCTGAATCATGCTGAAATAAATGAGTTTTATTAACAGATACAGAGTTATTATTTGGGCTTAAGCCCTGATTTCGCATTGAAAGAAACAACCTCACTGTGGTGAAGTGTCTAATTTGCGATGGAGAGTGGTGACAATACCACACTTTCTGTGTCAAGGACTTTCTGGGATCCATTCTTTCTTTGACATTTCATATTCACCAGCCCTCGCTGATACACGGCGTGATCCGCTCTCATGACTCAACATCAAATTTGCCTCACAAAGGCCAAAAGCCAACGCTTTTAAAGCTCATCCAGCGTGGCGAAGGCGGTTACTGTAAGCAAAGGCTAATAACCACAGCTCGACATTTAGCATTGTAACCCCTGTTGGTTTTACCCAACCCAGTAGTGCAGAAGAAAAAAGAAAACCAAATGACCACCATATTGTGGAGCTGAGACTGGACAGTCACATATTCCACTCATTGTTGGAGAGAAAGTTTTTTAATTTATGGAGGATCGGTGCGCCAAGGTGACCTAGAGCTCATTAGAAAAAGTGCTAAAAAGCACATTGGACAGATGGGAGGCCACCTGTTAAAAAGCAGTTTCAAATGACCACATTTTTATTCTGCATTACTGTCAGCCCACCACATCATTTAAATGCACAGTGTAAGATCACTCTCTCAAGTCCATCTTTACACAATAGTTTACAATTTTTTATCTATTTTTTTTAATCCTGGGAGAGACATTGAATAGTTTTGGATGCAACAAATGCTTAAAGGCAGATGGTCTTCATATCAAATGTATTAATAAAGATCATATGAAAAAAATAATTGCCAAGTTTTTGAAACTCGTATGCCAAGTTCTTAGAAATGTATGTTTTGTAGCTAATATATAGTGATGAATGCTGCTTATGTGTGGGTACGGTATTGATGGATGTTTCTGATATATTACAAATGATTAATTCATGAATCAAACTACAAATGGAACTACATTATGGAAGCTGCTCTGTTGCTGAGCGTAAGGCACTGCAGCGGGTGGTGAAAACTGCCCAACGCATCACAGGGACTACACTGCCAGCCATTGAGGACATCCAGAAGAAACACTGTCTGCGCAGAGCACGCAGTATTCTTAAGGACACCTCTCACCCTGCTCACAGACTGTTTTCTCTCCTGCCTTCCGGCAGGCGCTTCAGGCTCCCCCGGACAAAAACCAGCAGACTAAGGAACAGCTTTTTCCCCAGAGCTGTCTTCCCTTTGAACTCTGCCCCTCACTGACTCGTTTGCTCCCCCCCAATACACCCCCCACACTCCTCTAACTTATACTCCTCACAATCACTGCACTATTTAACATTTGCACATTTAAAGTTTGCACATATTCATTGCACTGATTCATTTACTTGAACTGTACATACCCACTGCACATGGACATTTGTAAATATGTTTATCTATCTGCCACTCCTGATTATTAATAGCATCCTGTACATATATTCATTTATTGTAAATCTGTTCATAGCTAATACAACCTGTATATAATGTTCATAGTACATCCATCTGTAAATATTACCATAGTTTTTCTATAACTGCACTTTATAACTTATACCTGTATCCTGCACTTGCTGCTATTGCACTGCTGGTTAGACCTAAACTGCATTTCGTTGCCTTGTACTTGTACATGTGTAATGACAATAAAGTTGAATCTAATCTAATCTAATCTAAAAAATGACTCAATTCAGATTTTTTTCTCCCATGTGGCACAGATCGGATATGGCCCACGTATGTGTAAGCAGGAAAAAAACCCATGGATTCTGATTTACTCAAATCAGATTCAGGCCTTGTTCATATGTGGAAATGTATCCGATATGAATCGGACCCCTGCCCTCGTCTCTACAGGTGGATAAAATTTTCACCTGTCAATGTGAGTTGCGCGTCATTAAAAACTGTAGCGAATGACGTCAACTCTGACACTTTCATTTCAGAACGTACTTTAGCAGAGTCCCAAACCTTAAATCTCAAACACGAGCACTAAAAAAGCTTTTATTTTGTCATATAGCACAAGTATTAAAGCATGTTGACAAGAGCATGCGAGCACAACATCCACCATGTAAACAATGTAAACTAATTTAAAACTATTGCATGCATAAATCACGATATGAACATGACAATAAAATCCCAACTAATTTAAAAAGGCCTCAAACAGAAGAATATGGACAAATGAGAACTTTTCTGTCATAAATTACAGTAAAACAACTTGTCAAAAAGAAAATAAAACAACGAATTCTTGTGAACAGATTAAATACAGGAATGGAGAAAAGAGCGCTCTTTTATTATCAGTTGTCAGTCAGTGACTGCTCGTTGTTTTTTCCTGCTCATTGCGCCTTTTGCAGGGTAAATACAGACAATCGGACACAGGTCACTTTTTAAAGATGATGTAAGCAAGTCATGAAATAAATTGGATACAGTCACAAATCCAGAATCAACCATCAAGATCTGCAGTGTAAATGCAGCCTAAGATATGTTATGTAGGGATGTCCCGATCAGGTCTTTTTGCCCCCGAGTCCAAGTCATTTGATTTTGATACCGAAACCCGATCCGACACTTCTAAAATACATTTAAAGAAAAAAGAATAAAGAGCTAAGAAACAGATCCAGGATGTTCCTTATTTTTTTTTATTTAATTCACCTTATCTTAACATTCAACAGCTCTCCTGTGAGGTAGCTTGAACAATCAAGTAATAAATAACATAAATTCTTCACTTTTTGACTTTAGTGCAAGAGTAAATATAAAAAGAATCTAACATAAAAACAATTAGCACCCCAACTTAAAATACCCGGCAGGAATGTAAACAAAAAATAAATAAAATAAAAGTACCACAGTGTTTGCAAAGCCAGTAATGTGCTTTTAGGAACTTCATCTCTAACTCTTGCTGCCATCACAGTAGTAAGTTTCACAAAAGAAAATGTATGTTTTTCTTAAGGAAACTAGCTGTATTGTGTCGGGTGTATTTGAGGTGCCTTATCAGGTTTGTTGTGTTAAATGTAGCCTGTTACTTTCCATCTCTTGCAATCCCAAGTTTACATATCTCACAGTTTGCTATGACAATGTTGTCATCATTAACTTTATAATACACCCAGAATGCAGACATACTCGTGCTTTCCGCTTCAAGCTGCTTTCGTGTTCTACTTTGCCAGCATTTAACCAATAGCTTCTCTGCAACAAAGTAATGTCATGCCGCACGCGTTGCTGTTTCTGTGTGAAGTCAAGGAAGAGGTCTAACTCTGAGCCACCCCATAACTATAGATGTGTTTAAAAATTATTAAAAAAATAATAATACATACATATACATACACATATATTCGAGTCCTGATGGGGAGGTAACGTTCGATTCGAAATTGAGTGATCTGGCCCTATTTCCGATCACATGATCAGATCTGGACATCCCCAATTTTCTGCTTTGATTGTATTATGCATAACATTGTCATCCCCTTTAAGAAAATAATATTAAATATTAATTGCTTTTTGTACCTCACACGTTGACTACAAATATAAGTATATTAAAAAGGGAAGGAAAAAAATACACAACAGTAAAATAAGAGGAAAAACTGTCACATTACTGTTAAACTTATAGAAGTCATGTTCAAATATACAAACTTCTGCAATCAGACAAAAAGACCACTAAAAATACCTCAAATTGATCAGACAAAGGGTAAAAAAAGGACAACCGTGCAATTAAAAAGGTTTTAGAAAATGAACAAAGCTCTGCGTGATTCCTGCTGCTGATTGCTTTTGTTTAAACACAGACTGTGCTCCATGCATAATCCATAAACTCTTCTCATCTTTGCCCTAAAGCCACACAATAACCCAGCAGCCATGTCTGCTCATCGCTACACAGACAAGCTGGTCTGGGACTGGCCAACTGTGCCGAATTTATGAGAGAATAATAAGATTCGTGAATAATTAGAAGCGTTGTGTATTTTAGGTTTTTTATTTCTGGACAGGAAAAGCACTGCATTAGATACAGGGCCAGTGTGTTAGATGATATTTCTCCACAGCTGAAAGAAAAGTACATCAAATTCTTTCTCAGATAGGAACACAAGGTGACTCACTATATAGGAGCAGAAGTTTGCAAAACTGTTAGTCACAAAAAGTTCCTTTCACTGTCACTGGCAGAAATTTCAGTGAAGTTACATGATATGAAATGACACAAGTGAACTTAAAAGGGCATCATTTCGACTGCTACAAAGGTTGGTGATGAAGGTTAATGCAGTTATTGGCTTTGGGATTTTTTTTATCATGTCTTTTCCTCCAATAAGAGTGGTCTTCGGTAAAAGGCCACAGAGCTAATTGCAGGTTTTGATAGGCCATTTACCTCTGCTTCCTGCAGCATTGACAGCACAGGGCAGATATTCAGGCCGTGTAATTGGCCCCTTTTAAAAAAGGGAAGAAATAACATTAAGAACATAAAAGGCTGAACAGAAGATTTCATTAAAAAACACCCTATAAAGAAAAAAAAGAAGAATAATTTAACATTTTCTTTAGTTTACTTGAAAGAAGTGTATGGATGGTGTCTCTTATAAAATACTTTAGCAAGGATAAGCTATGATGTACGCTGCAATAAGATGCTTTAAATGCATAGTAATCATATTGTTTATGCATAATTTTTCCAGTGTTTTCATTTAACAAAGGAACTAAGGTACTAATTTTTTTATTTTGCAGTGTAAACTCATAACTGTAGAACCCTGCCCATTCTTAAATTTATGTTATAATTTATCACAAGATTGTTATTTTAGCAAAATTCAAATTGTTATTATATCCTATGACATAGACGTTTCATAAAGATTCATATTTACAAAAGTTTTTATTTTGCAATGACTCCAAGGTATTGTATAGCACAAAAAATTTGTTTATTTAAATACAGTTAGATGCAATCGTTTCCAAATTTTTTAATGTTTTTATCAACCAATTATTCTGTTTCAATCCATTATTGTGGGCGTTTACTATTTCAAAGAAACTGCTATAAAAAAATCTCTCTGCCATTTCCAGCACAAAGCAAGGTACGCATCTTCAGGGGCAGCAGCTCTTTCACAATTAAATATTACAGAAAAGATAATAAAACATAATGACAGACACTTAAATGGCATTCAATATACAGCCTAGAATTAATTGAGTTAGAATGATTGCTGTGGGTATTCTAGCAGTTATAGAATTATGTGAGTTGTACAGTTAAAAGTCAATGTTTAGCTTTATTTGATGATATTATTCTATTAAAATAAATTTTATTAAAACTCTTATTCCATGATTTTTACAGTTTCCCTCCACTTGTTAACAGTGTCTTTCTGAAACCAGTATGTGCGCACAGTTGCGTAGTGAGGTAACTGTGATTTGTGCACTGCAAATTTTTATATATGGTGATGCTTCGTGAGCTGCTGCATGAAAATTTTTAACAAGACAAAAAAAATCTTTCAGTGTCAATTATTTCTATGCATGCATAAGTATTTACCATATATACCAGAACAGGCTCATTGGGAAAATGTGCCCAGGGACACATTTTTAAGAACCAACAAACATGTGATCGCAGGCAGCATTGTTAGTGTAAAACGAACACTACAGGGCTGCACAGTACGGACGGCTTTTCAAACATGACTAGTAGCTCACCATGAACTTCAGATGTGGAGCCGAAAGGACCAGGGTTTTGATCGGTAAAGAATGAAAAATGAGAGCTAAAATAGACCCCAAAAAGCCCTATGGCATTTTAAAAGAAGCAGCATGCAGCTGCACTTTTTTGTCTTCTTTTTGCTTTTGAAAACATTATCAGTTGGGTTTAGGGAAGGGGGGGTGTAGGTCAATCGATTTTAAGCTGATATATCATACACAGCTACAATCTAACCTGCTTCACTCACAGACGCGCATGAGAAGGCTATTAAGAGTCGCAGATATCTACAGTTACGACAACATGCCCCAGTAACATATTTGAGATTGTCAAAAATGTTCAATGAATCTGAGAAAGCAAAAACAGCAAGATACATTTTTAAGAACTGAGAAAACTGTAGAGGGGACTGCGTTTTCTTGCTGTTTTTGCTTTCTCAGATTCATTGAACATTTTTATATATATAAACACACACACACACACCACGTATCCCTGAGGTCCAAGTCCATTTTTTAAGCAGAATTTATTTTAGTTAGGCGTTGTAATTAACACTGTATGAGGCTAAATCAGTTTTGAAATATTAAAAACTAATTATTCAAATGATCTTCTCATTTGATCAAAATTGTAGAACACATTTTTTATATTTTTATAAGAACAAACAAATAACAAAAAACTGCAATTAATGTAATGTCTAATGCACTACTAAAGGAAAATACTTTTTTCTTTCTAATAGATTTTCTATTTATTTTAGAGTTGTGAAAATACATCAACTCAACCGTAATTTATCTCAACCTTGAAAATAATGAAAGTTTATTTTAATATTGTTTAGTTAATACAGATTAAGTACCTCTACTTCTTTTTAAAAGCATTAAAAAAAAAATCTAAAGTTTTTCATAAAAGTAGCAAGGCAAGTTTTCTAAATCAGGGAAGCGTCAGGCTTCATGACAGCAGTGTGGAGTTCACCAAGATCACTAATGCTCTGTCAATGATTCAGCAAGAATTTACTCTGCTTCAATAAATACAATCCCAAAGGAGGAAAAGAACTGGCTTCAAAATGGAACAGCAGCACTTTCCTAAAACCACATATAACAGATGCAATGCAAATAATGCAGTTTTTAAACATTCAAAGCCAAGTATTCATCAAGAAGCAATTCTTTAGGGCACGGCGAGCAACTGCACAGCTTTTGCACAAAGCCTAATTAAATTCCCCAAAGCGCTCGCTTGTCACGCAAAGAGCTGTGGAGAGAAACAGAGAGAGTGTGAACACCAGATATAGCAATATAATTGTGGTCCCAGTGGCCAGTTCCTCCCAGCTGACTGCAGAGGCCAAAAACTACAACAGAATCTGGCCAGAGGTGCGATGATGTACATCATTGCGGCGATGCAGCAGAACCACCGATTGTGATGGCCTCCAATGCCAGTTAAATGTTAAACACGGGTGCAATTGCATCTGGGATAATGCACAAGACTCGGAGGGGCAGAGTCGGCTGGAGAGAACTTTCTAGTACAGGCCAACAGAGAGGAGAGCCAGACAGACGGCAATTAGAAGAGTCAACATTGCCTAAATGTAACAAGCTGCAATTTGAGCTCACACGCTCCAGTCTCCCTGGAAAATGGCTAAAATGAGTCTGGCTTCAACATGATTTTGAAATAAGTATCAGGGGAGCTGCTCGGGCGGTTAGATGGGCCAACACAATCAGGTGCTGTCTGAGAGAGAGGTGGATTTGCAGGCTTTAGACTCATTTGAGGCTCAGAGACAACAACACATACTTTATAAAGATGGCAGGAGTTGTTTACTCTTCATAAATCATAATAAGAGAGCACTTGACACATCATATTGTTGAAGAAACAGATTTTCATCTGTGCACAAACATTGATGTAGCTGACAAACATTGTAGCATCTTGTTACAAAATAAAGACCCTTACAGTTTTTCCTACCATATGCAGTTAAACTATTGGCCCTCCTGCAAAACTTTTTATTCTTTTTCAAATGTTAAACAAACCAAAGAAAACTTTCACAGTATCTTACACTCAACAAAATATTGTTTTGCTTGTTCAAACTACTTATTTAAAATGAGCTGAAACAACACAATTCTGGAGATTTCATTGGGACAACTGAATATTTGTGTTCAAAATTTTTATGTTCAATCTACATATATTTGTTAAAAGTGTTAAGTTAACTTAATCGATTTGTGTTGGGACAACATGAATGAATTGTGTGGAACCCAGCTTTTTTTCAGGGCGTTTTAATCATTTATTCATGTTCTTTTTGGCTTAGTACCTTTATTAATCTGGGGTTGCCACAGCGGAATGAACCACCAACTTATCCAGCATATGTTTTACACAGCGGATGCCCTTTCAGCTACAACCCATCACTAGGAAACATCTATACACACATTCACACACATACACTACGGACAATTTAGCATACCCAATTCACCTATGGCGAATGTCTCTTGGACTCGTGGGGGAAACCATAGCACCCGGAGGAAACCCATGCCGACATTGGGAGAACATGCAAACTCCACACAGAAACTGTCTATTTCTTTAAGTTTAATTAATATTTAATTTGGTCTGATCAATATTTTGAACCCCTTAAGCATATTTAGATTGTGTTCAGACCACTGATGTCAAATGACTTGCCTAGTTAACCTAATTAACCTATTTAAGCCGCACTTTAAGCTGAATACTTGTATCTTGCAAAATAACTAGTGAAATATTATATACTGTCATCATTAAAGACTAAATGAATTAGATATTGGCGTCAGAATGGCTAGCACGATCGCCTCACAGCAAGAAGATCATCGCTAGTCCAAGCGACCTCGACTGGGTCAGTTGTCATTTCTGTGTAGAGTTTGCATGTTCTCCCCGTGTTCACGTGGGTTTCCCCTGGCTGTTCCGGTTTCGCCCACAGTCCAAAGACATGTGGTACAAGTAAACTGAGTAGGTTAAATTGTCTGTAGTGTATGTGTGTTTGCAAGTGTGTATGGGTGTTTTCCAGTGATGCGTTAAGGCTGGAAGGGCATCCGCTGCCTAAAACATATGCTGGATAAGTTGGCGGTTCATTGCGCTGTGGCAACCCCTGAATAATATAGGTACTAAGCCGAAAAAAATGAATGAATGAATGAATGAATAAATGAATTAGATATTATAAACTTAGTCAGTTATTAAAATAATTTCTCTGTTTAAAATCTGTTAAATGTCTCTTGGGAAATATTCAGTAAACAATTAAATTTCACTGGAGGTGAACTGCATGTTGATGCAATTTTAAATATTTATATTCTAAAATCTATATATTAATGTCAGAACGATGCTAATCACTTGTACATGATGCTGTTTAAATCACTAAAATTACAAAAAATATATATTGTTTTGTATATCCACTATATGTATTCATTTGCCGTTTCAGTTTTACATATGTACAGTATGTTACATTAATGGCAATAGAGTATAACTTAACCCATTTTTTCCATCTTATTTTCATACAATTTATTTGAAACATTAAAGTACAATTTTCACTTGCATTTAATATGCATATATATATATATATATATATATATATATATATATATATATATATATATATATATATATATATATATATATATATATATAGTATATAAAATCATATAATCAGTTTTTTGTGTGTTTTTTTTCGGGAGCCATGGCTCAAACATGCTCTTAAGTTTCCAACATTCCCTAATATGCATATCAGTAACTAGCATTGTCCTTGTTATTTACTTTTGTTTTTCTAGAGATGCAGCTTGTCTCTAATCAGCACTGAAGTGATCTTGTTCTGTCAGTGCTGTATGTTACTGCAGTCTCTTGCATTGCTATATAAAGTACATAACCTTCACATGCCCCTCTTAAAAGGCTGCGCCACCTTTCATGATCCTAATTAAATGTCAGTAAAGGATCCTTGGCTTTTCAGAAGCTCTTTATAAACGACCATACCTATTACCGTACTTCTCTGAAAATCACAATGAGTTTCTGTTTAATAAGGAAGGTAATTCTCAAATCAGCTGGGTTTTTTTTAAACATGCTTCATGTTTCCTTAGAACTGGTTGTCACTGCATGAGCTTATTCACTGGGACTATAACACCAATGGTTTATGCCTATTCATGGCTCTCATTAAGCATTGAGATGAGCTCAGTTCAACTGAGATGTCCTGCCTTGTGTGCTCTAATAATCAAAGCCTCTTTTCAAGATCGTCCAAAAAAAAAAGAAAAAAATCTCAATTAGGGACCCTGATTAATGATCCAGGTTTTCTTGAGAGAGTAAACATGCCCTTCCTTTATTAGACTTCAAAAGCCATATTTAACCTAATGCTCTGTGGATATCAGCAAGTTCATTGTTTCAACAGTGCTAGAGCTGAGATTTTGATCATCATGTATCCTCTCAATGAACATTTCAGGGAAATTGCATAATTAGAGATTTAAAAGGCGGTCTTCAATTGACCCTTCAAGATGAAGTAATTTACCATATGGGCCTCTGGACATGTCCAGCATTTCTGAAAGTACATAACACAGCCCCAAAAAAGAGTGGAAATGGAAATGTACTGTTTTTTCTGGCATGTTGCCACCCACCTCTCAGAAATCAATCGGACTACGACCTTCAAGAATGACTTACTGGCAGCGAGCAAAGAAGAAATGTAGAGGTGAGTGTTTAGTGCCAAGCAATTTAGATGTCATGGAATTGTAAGCGATTTCTGCCAAACTTCAACCACATTTCCTCTGCCCTAAGCCCTGGCTGGCGAAGGCATATCAGACAACCTAATATTAACAAAGACATCTCTTGATTAAATGCGTTTTTAATTTTTTAGGCCACACCCACAGTATGGTAACCTGAAAAAGATGGTAAGCTCATAGTTTACTTTTGTGTGTTTTAGAGTTTACTTCCATTTGTTTACTTTCTGTTTCATTTTTTATTCATATTCAAAAGAGAAGCAAGTGAAACAATTAGCAAAGCAGTGGGAAGAAGCAGTGAAAATAAAACTGCTTATATGTTAACCTGCATGCTTTTGTGGATGGGAGTGGGACGAAACTTGAATACTGCGGGCAGGAGCAGGAGAACATGGTCTATAATTTTGCATGAGCAGAAAAGAATCTAGCAGGATGAACTGAAAAATCTGTCCTGAAAGGTCTTTCCTTTGAAAGTCTCCGAACCGTTGAAACCAAAAATGCTTTGTAATTATGAATTATTATTTCAGAAAACAATAGAGAAAGATACACAGAGAAAGTTACACATGCGCACACAACATATGATGAGGTAAAGGAAGCAACTGCTCCGCTCCCATCACAAGAGTTGTTGGTCTCTTTGTTGAAACCATTGTTTTGGCAATTAAATTAGTTTAAAACATGTATTTTCTCTGAACATGTGTATACAATAAAGCGATACACCAAGTATGTTTTGGTTATATCTATTAAAACAATTTAAACAGTTTTTTGAGCTGCTGTAACGCGAGAGGAGCAATCGGCCCTATCTAGTGTCTCATCCAACCATATGACCTCTCCTGGCAGCTCTCCCCATATTCTTAGCGGCTCCGGGATAAAATACCCCAGAAATCATGGAGACGAGAGTGACCAAGCAAAAGAACAGATCGCGAGAAGCACATGCAGGGATGTTCTAAGCATTACATTTGTTAGGTTAAATGAATAGCGGAGTAAAGATATTTCAAGTGCAAATCCTTCTCTCTCAAGCAACATATTTCAAGAGCCTTGCATGTATTGCAATATTGCAAGATCACTATAACCTGGCTGGAAATATTAGGTAAATAATTAAAAAAAAACTTTTATTGTTGTTGTTTTTTTTATAAATTGTATATTTAATAATACAACATGTTGTAATCTCCTTAATGCAATAAACAGTTGTATTTCCTTTTAGAAAAGAAGCAATGAATTTACAGGTGTGCATCTTCCATCATTTGCAATCTTTCCAAAATGCTAGTCATGTGCTAGTCCTTGTTAGTCATTATTTCTACCAATTTTTTTTTATGTTTCATCTATTATTTTCTGTAAAGCTGTTTCTGACCATGACATGTCCACACTAAATGGATATAAGAGATATATTTAAGGGATTATATGCATCATCCTTAATTTATTCTCTTAGTTTGAAGAAATCTTCACTTAAATATCATACTTAGAGAGAAAAGGTGCTTTATGCAATGACACCATTATACAAAGCTTGAAGCCACAGAATCGGTACTCTGTATCGGCCGATCACTATGACACTATGGCTGTAAAAATCCTGACCATGCCTACTTTATACTGTGTTTAAGAAAAAACACAAGCCAATAAAATAACATAATTTTGACTACCACAGTGAACAAGTTGAGAGGTGCTATTTTACCAGCATTGCAATGTCAGCTTGTTATTTGAGCAAACTTTGCTCTTCCGGAGACCATGCGCAGTTCATGTGTAGATTCGTATATGGGTTCTTGAATAGAATAACCACAGAGTGGTATTATGAGCAATTTCGAACATTGCATGTGCACTCCAATGCTCTTGCAGAACAAGCAGGCATGATGCAATGAATTGAATTGGTTTCATAACCCATTGCTTTTTGTATCTGATGTAAAAGCCGGATCACACAGTGCACTAGAAATTGGTGCATCAAAAAAAAAAAATCTTTATTTGCGTTCTGAAGATGAACAAAGGTTTTAGAGGGTTGGACAGCACGACAGTGAGTAATTAATAACACTTGTTTTTATTTTATTTATTTATTTATTTTTTTTCATTTTTGGGTGAACTAATCCTTTAACATCAATGCCAGCTGTTCAAACTTAAAAACCAAGCGTTTTTGGAGTACCAAGAAGCAAAGTACTTTTGTTTAGAATATGTAAATAATTATACTACAAACTATTAGAATGATATAATGTTATATTAATATATGTGAAATATTAAACATGTAATAAATTATTATTAAATCTAATCTATTTCTGTGATGACAAAGCTGAATTTTCAGGAGTCTTCAGTGTCACATGACATTTAGAAACCATTGTAATATGCTTATTTAGTGCTGATTTAGAAACAGTTGTTTATTACTAATGTTAAAAACAGTTCTGCTGTGTAATTCTGTAAATTCTGCTTAGCACACTCTAAAATAAGCTAAGTTTTAAGGACATTAAAAGTTAAAATTGTATAAAAATATATCTAAATAAATAAATCAATAAATAATCCAGCAGGATGTCCATATTTAACCCGAATTTAGGATGAAACAACGACTATAGAATAGCCAAGATGTGTAACTCATTTGGTTTTTCCTCTGGCATTCAAATGACGTGACGGCAACCACTTGAACGCCCGCAAACTTGTAAACAAAGATGTCACTGTCATTTTGGGATAAGATCTAATATCAACAGTAAGTTGTAAATCACCTCAGAAGACCAATGGGAATGGACACAGCATTATTCATAGATGATATTATGTAACATACAAGTTACTGATTCTTACAAAAGTTACATTGTTTGATTGACGGGATGTCTGATCGCGTCCTCCAGAAGTAACCATAAAGGAGGGTGGTGTCTTGTTAAATGTCATTGGTGATTTTTAAATATGAAATTTAATCATAAGTTTGGCAAACAGTTTTGTAGAGTTTGATGTTTCCACATTCGAAGAGATCAGAGCTGCAGTTGCATGCTTGAGAAACTTTTCAAAGGCAATGACTTGCCTTAAAGTGACATTGAAACAAATCAGTAATATTAAAGAGTACATTTTTTTTCTTTGAATAGAAAGTCAAACTTAAAATCTCATCTGGCAATTTGGTCTATATTGCTAAATACAAATATTAATTAATAAAAAAAGGTTAATAACCCATGCAACTTCTGTATAAATGCCAGTGTACAAATGCCAAGTGGGATTCAATGCAGTGACCTTCTGGCGCCTGTTGGGATGCTTCTTTGCACAGACTCAGGTCATGAGTTTCAATGCATTTGATAACAAATGTGCTGGAACATTTCCTAGATCATTATCAGTGAAAATGGAGTCTGCACATCACAGTTAGCG
Organism: Danio aesculapii; assembly: GCF_903798145.1. Lineage (NCBI taxonomy): Eukaryota > Metazoa > Chordata > Actinopteri > Cypriniformes > Danionidae > Danio > Danio aesculapii. The sequence goes on from NC_079438.1 coordinate 38,075,758, forward strand.
AAGCTACTTCACAGGCAGCGGCTAATTACTCCAGACTTCAAAGTGGCACAGGCTGGGAGGAGACAGAGCCGCAGTGGGAGACCTGACTGGTCTGACTTCATTTGGTTAAAGAAAGCACAACAAGGGGCCCTGCAGTTGAGAGGGCATTGAGATGCTCAAAGCTTGCAGCTTCTTGGATTAAATTGCCTATATTAACATGTATCTTACAAAGAAAGCTCTGCTCTAAACTGGAACGGCAAATGAATCATCCATTGAAATATATTAGTTGAATGAGGTAATTATGCAGGTACTTAGAGCCCACATCTCGAATATTATAGAAAAGTCTACCAAAAACAAAATGGAGGCCGTAATCTCCCATCTCTCAGGCAACCTGTTGCGGAGATAGATAGCCAGCCTCATTTCCATTAAAAGCTACTTTGCTGTGCATGTTATGCAACACAAACACAAACAGAAGGTAAATGAGCAAACCCTAAATGCATTTCTAAATAAGATGTGATCACAATCTATTCAATAAAAGTGGTAAATAGGAGTAATGGGCTGGACAATGGATTGCTGGAGCGCTTGGCAGCAGGAACACTGGCATAATATCCGGCCCTCGGATGATAACCTAGAAAACAGCCAGTGTGACTTTTATTAATATGGAAATCTCAGGCCTCATCTTTTGAATTTCAGCTCACGGTTGCAGTTTGTACACAGCGCCAGCCTGGAACTTAACATCCAATTATGATGACTTGAGCTTGGGACTATTCAAAACCTAGTTTAAAGGCGGAATGTGTTGGTAAGGGGATATCTGTGTCCCTGACGAAGAATAAATGGAAATGGAGTTCTGATCAACTGACTGAAATGAACAACAGGAAAAATCTGACATTATGAATCGAGTGAGAGATATTTCACATGGAAAGATGTGCAATCGGAGCTGTGAGGTAACAAACTGTACTTTGCATCTGAGGGAACATCTGAATAAACATGCAAATGAACAGCCTGTTCACCAGGGCAGATTGGAACTGCAAATGATACGACAGCTTCCAATATTTTTCAACCAAAGAAAGTTCAAGTGAAAATGAAGCCATACTGAAGTAAATGTCTATGCTTAAACATATACAGCAAAGAGAAAATAAAACAGAAACTGACTACAATAAACAATCGGGAATATATTTTTTATGTTTTTTCTCTTTTTTAATTAAACAATTGTATTTTTGATCCTTAAGACAATATATTAACCAAACTTCTTATGCTTTTAATGTTCTGCAGAGACTTCGTAGAAAAATAGGAAGCATGTATGGGTGTGGCCAAAGGAGGACTGGAGAATGATTGACAAGTGACTAATGCCGCTACACTCCACCTGTTAATATCAGCTGTGTATAAAAGCTGGAGTCAGGAAATGTAAATTGTCTTGCGCCTCCTGAATGTAATTCTTCCATTGCATTGAGGATACCAGAATTCTGTTCATCGAATTATTCATTTGTATCAAATAAACTACTAATATTTTTGACATTGAAGAAAACCCTCTCCTGACCTTTTTTATTGAACACGCATGGAATTGATTAAATATTCCAACTAAAGCATTGTTAATCATTAACTATGGTGTCATAAAATAATGAACAATAGTGACAATCATACAAAATATTATAAAATACATTGTGAAATAATATGAAATTTTAAAAACATAGTTTAAATGTGCTATATATGACATATAACTCAAATGATTATTATTAATTTTAAAAAAACTGTCTACAAATAATTATTAAGGAACAATCAGACAGCAAAAATGAACATGATTGTGTTCCCTTTCAAATTGTTGGTCAGTTTATAAACACTGCAATTAATTTATCACTTTAAATTGTCCTTTTTTTCATTAACCAGGCTAAGAAAAACTTGAAAGGCGCTAACATGAAAAGTCACGTTTATTAAATACCACAGCAAGGCACGGACTTGTTGGCGAAGATTAAATTCAGCACATCAATTCCAGTTTACAGTCTACTGAAGCTGGTGGCATAATTAAATGCAGACCCTTTTTTCCGTGTCATCCTTCCTCTTTTTTTCCCCTCGGGCTCTGTGTCCTCAGATACATGAAGGAGGAAGGGACCGTCCCACAGAAGCTTGCTGTCACTTTTGATCCAGTCGTGGATGAGGAGCCAGAGCTGTCACTCAGTATCACTCTCGCACGTTATCAAAATGCAGCGATAATCACGCAGCTACAGATGAAGGAGAAGAGCAAGCCAGCGGTCTGCTCTGATGGCAAGGCACGCCGTCTGGAACGCTCGCTTTGTCATACATATCAATTGTGTGACATTTCACAGCAAAAACCGCCTGGCTCAGACGCCTACCTGCAGATTCCAGAACCAGTGAATACATGCAAATCACACTGAAAAAAAGAGCGTCTGCCATTTACCAGCGGGAACTTTCTATGCGGTTCTAAAGCAACTTGAATTTTGGCAGATCAACACAGTGCTATGTGTATGACCTAAAATCTCCAAACTTATTTTTAAACTACATTAGCAAGTCGTAAAGAGATAGCTCATTCAATGACATTTTTGCCACAATTGAATCACCCTCACGTCAACGCGAATCTGTACATTTATTTCATCGGTGGAAAACAATGTCCATACTCAGCACAATTCAAGGTTTAATGATAAATAAATACAAATAAATATAAAAATATGACGTTAAAATATAATTCATGCTGGGTGAATTGAATATGTATTTATTGCCTAATCCAAAACAAAATGGCCGTCACCATCACACTTCTGTATTATCATGATATGATTAAAAAAGAACACTCATCACTATTTTCCCTGGCCAAGCAGTGAAGCTTTTGTTCAGAGAAAAAAGACAGTTCTTATCAGATGTGGACAAAGCTGCTCCAGGTAAATTAAAGATAATGAAAACCTTTTTCTTAGAATAATTGGTGAATTGTCCTCAGTAGGAATCACAGAAATGACAACATTAATTAAAGGTTAAGGGTGTAATTTCTACACAATACAAAGCTTCATAAATAATGACAGAAATGACACCCTTTACCTTTAAGAAAACAAACAGCTCAAAATTGATTTCTTTTAACAAAAAACGTCTCTAATGTCTACTAGGTTCATCTATATATGTTATATATGTTAGTGAAGTGATAAAATAGAATTTAAAGGTCCCATTAAATTAGTCTGTTAGTTTCAGTCAGTTAGTTTTAAGGACATCTATATGTTGGTGTGCTCCAAAACAGTGAGTTTAGGAGATATAAAACCGATATAAACATCCAAAGCTTGCAGTGTGTCACTTTCGTCTAAATGGATCACTGTTTGTTTGTTTTTTTACATCACCTCATACTTCAGTTTCTCATCAAAGCTTGACAAATCAAACGCTCTCTAGTGTCTGACATGCCCCGCCCCCTTCAAGATGCTTCTCATTTGCAAATCGCACCCACTGGCAGAGCTGTGATAAAACAAAACACTATTTACTACTTTTTTAAAATTGGAGGGGTTACTTTACGTCCCACCCTCTCTTCATTTTTCAGGTGAGATTACTCAAACATTGAATAAAAATGCACATTTCAAAGCATTTTAAGGGACCTTTAAATATGAATCTTTATACATTCTTTCTTTAACGGGAAAATGTACTACACTGTAAAACAAATCCGTAATTTTATGGTTTATTTCAGGCAGCTGGTGTGAAATAAAATTTAAATAGAATTACAGATAAAATCAAATAAAATTACAGATTTTTTTTACAGTGTACCTGATAAATTACATAAGCTGGGCATACCCCATACATAAGATTATTAAAATCATTTTTACCCCAAAAGTCCCTTCAATTAAATTTCTCCACCACTGCACCAACCAGGCTTTATGTTTGTTTTATAAAGGTTTATATCTATACCTTTTCATTCGTTTTTTCAAAATAAACTATATTTAACGAATACTTATGATCGCCATGCATTTTGGCTGAAATTTTTTCACATGACACATTCTCAATCATGAATTCCATTCATAATTTAAGTGTAGGGCATTGAATGTCTTTCCAAAACCTCAGTATTATACGTCCTGCTGTAGTTATACCAACAGTTATAAGGGAGAACTCATCATTTGTAATATGTGGGAACTCTGGGTGAGAGAGGAATATTAAATCCCAGGCATCCACCTAAATGTCTTAACACAGATTCCCAAAAGGGTTGAATCTTCATACATTTCAATTTCAAATGAAGAGAAAAGTATCAAAATAAAAGGAGTTTATTAAAAAAGAACATTGAATTATAAATAAAATTACTTAAACTTACTTAAAAGCATTTGTTTTAAGCCTAATTTTGTTTAATCTCTCAGTAAACGGGATTGTATGTGTATATACAATAATAACAATAATACAACTATTAGTTAATTAATAATAAAAATATGCTGTGTCATGAACAACAGAAAGTATCTTGGCTTCAGTATTTTTTTATAGCAGACCCTCCACCAACATCCACAGTGTCTCTATGGATCTTACCGCTTTTTAGACCTGGGGAATAGGGCGTGTAGGGTTTGATCTGATTGATCAGCTCATTTGAAGCCTGGGTGACAAACTAGCAGTGAAGCAGCAGAAGCACAGCTGTTCTTCCTGCAGGTAGCAATCATAGAAGATAGCGTACAGTCCACAGCACAGAAAAATCACTGTGCCCACTTGCAATTACAAACCATGCATTACTTTATAGCCCAGACTGCTGTCATCCAATGGCTGAAAATAAATATAGATCACTATAATTAAGGAGGGAAAACATCTGTGCACAAATATGTTAGCTACCTAGCTAGGATGGGTAGATGGGTATTATAAAAGCCTTTGGGGAGTAACTCATAAAACTGTTGAATGTTCAGAAATGCAGTATAATGCTGAGTGGAAAAGCCCACATATTACCCATCCTTTAATTAAATGCGCAGAACGCAATTGAGCTTTTCCTTCTGGAGTTGCACATTATTTATCGCCTCGTAACCTATTTCCACCTGTTTGCTCAAATGCACCAAACTGCGTAGTTGAACTCTTCTGCGTCCATTTTACTTCTGCTAATCTGTTTAAACCGGTACTTCTAATCCCAAACTCGCTAATCTACTTCAAGCTCTTGTAAGAGATTTGCCTGAGCCACATCAACAAAGTGGTTGCCAACACTGGCTCCAGTTCTTCTGGTGCTAATCAATGGCTCCCTGATATCTCCATCGTAGCCTCTCTCTTGGAGTACCATTAACACTACAGCTGCCGTCCCTGTGATGAGCTCAATGCCCTTTATAGATATGAATTTGAACGCAGTCCTCTCGGCAAAGCCATTAAGATAGAATGACAGCACTTAGAATCAGCCGGCACTATAATCACGCAATCAAAATGCATTATTTGGCTTCTTCAGGTGCACGGCAATGAGTAGAGCCCCTCACGCACTGTACTCAGCTGGGACCAATTGGGCTCATTCTGTCCTTGTGTCTCTCTGTGGAAATCATCATTTAGATGGACATTACCATAAGAGCGGCGGAACGAAGAGATAAAATTGGATATTGTATAATTATAGCTGCCGTTATATTTGACCAAATAAGCTCAGGTATTAAAGCTTTAGTTGTTCATTCTATCCTGTATTGTTAATGTATAAAATGATCATGAGAAGGATATTTTAAGGTACTTATGATATTTCCCAAGCATTTGAGAATGTAGGGTAAACTAAAGAAGATGATGTTTTACAAATGTCCTTCATAAAATATTTGACATGTTTAGGGCTTCAGAGAGCAGGTTTAAAAGATGAATAAATACAACTATTTACCAGCTTTTCTAATTAGTTTAGAAGTTGTATGTTAAGTGGGCTCTTTAATTTAATTAATAAACTTGCCTTGCCTTACTATTAGAGCTGCACAATATATTGTTTCAGCATCGATACCGCAATGTGCACAACCGCAATAGTCATATCGCAGGGCGTGCAATGTCGAATTCTGATCATTGTTGATTAGGAGCCACTGTAAAGTTCAGAATATATGAGAATTGTGTAGTCATTGCAGAGTTTAACCATAATGGAGAGACAATTTATCAATTGCACATGTTTTTAAAGGTTTAAGACACCTTGGAGTACTTTTTTGAAATTTTAACAGATTTGTGTGTGTGTTGAGCATCAGTTAAGTCAATGTTAGCACTCTCAGCTTTAATTGTGGGGAAAACTGGATAATTTAAAGCTTTTGTCAGCTTATTTCATCTTCCGGGTAATAGTTTTAAATAATTTTAGGGTGGAATCAGCGCAGGGCATGGATCGTATGTGTTTGTTTCCATGATCCACGGGGTTTGTTGCATGTTTTCCCCGTGATTCTGTCAGAGTCAATACAGTAAAGCTGTTGGTTTGCAGCAAGCATTTTTTTGTCAGGAGACCTGTAGGAGAATTGGAGAATGGCAGACTTTGGTTTTATTAGTTGAGTTCACTAATGTTACCATTCAGACACATCACCTATATCCGTGCTGCTGTGTTTGCCTATGTTTAAAATCTCCAGATTACCGGCAGGGTTAATAGTTGGAATAGACAGGGCAAGAGACCTGCTGCACTGCTATCCACTGTGTCTGCATTCAGATGCAGGGATTTAGGAGGAGAGAAGTCTTCCTCATTTATAGTGTTTATATAAACATGATTATCTTTATGATGATATAACAAATGTGTATGAAATTACGAATAACAAATGTAGCAGTGCATTAAATTACTTACTATTTATTTCTTTGTATTTTAACTTTTTAAATTATAAAATCATGGGTCTCCTGGCGGTTTTTATCTAATGTTATGAGCCCACTGACTGGTTGTTCGCTCGACTCTTTTCCCATGCTCTGCCATCCATGCCCACTCCACCCTCTGCTCTCAGCACTCCACACCCATCTCGGAGCATTTTATTTTTTGACTTGAACCAAAAGCAGGGGTTTCATAGCCCTTAAAGCCTCATGGAGTTTCAAAGTATTCAAGCACAAGAAAGTTTACCATTTGTAACTTTAATTTCACTGAATTATTTATACAGTACAGGCTTTTGCAGTGTTATTTTACATTTGATTTTTTAAAACCCTGTACCTGAATACTATGTGACTGCCCGGACATCCATAAAACACTATTTATCACACTTTTATTTTTGCTCTATTGCATATATAAGTATGAACAAGTGCCGATACACTAACTCAACCTGAATTTCGAGGGTTCATTTATAAAATACTGCAATGTATCATCAGGAACCACAGTTATTACTTTTGTTTAGCACATTTTTTTTACTTTCAAAGTGTCAAGAACCACGGTTTAAACCTATTATCATATTTACATTTTACTGAATAAAAAAAAATATATTGAGTATATCTTGAGTGTGAGTAAATTAAGTGCATTTTTACGGGCATGTATCACCTTTTTAAAGAAAAAATTACATAAAATACCCAAACTAGATCTTAAAATATGATCATGTGATTTGACAAAACGAATGAAAAGCTAACTGGATGGATTCCTAGAGTTGAGTGCAATGTGTGATTACAGTTAACATGCACAAATGCTGATTATAAATGCACTGCGCTCATGTTTACAGAGTGAAAGATGCCTTTTGGATGGCGAGAGATGATTATTTCTGAATGGTGACAGATGGCACATGAAAAGGTAACAGAGAAGGGGAAAAATATACTGGGCACGACTCATTTTTGAAAAGCCCAGGGAAGCTAACTTTGTGTAAAAGAGATGCTTCAGCGGTTGCTAGGCAACTCTCGTTAAAGCTGGTATCTAATTCTGTGTAGTATGTGAGGAATAGGATGTAGCCACATTTTTAGCAGCATCATTTGTTTTTTTTTTTATACAGAGCATACAATCTGAGCTACTTGAACCAAATATCTTCTTATTTCCTTATTAAATAGCTATATGCAATGTAATGATTTTTGTGGGTTTTGTCCAGCTGTTGTAGCTAAACCGTATTCACACTCTTACACTCCACTTCTCCACAGAACTTGAAAATGGATAAGAGAGGATGAGAATATGCATACACTCATCTCATCATGTGGCGGTTTTGCTTCAAGTGCCCAGCTGAACACCACAATGTACCTTGTGATAAAACAAGAACCAGATTACTTTACAGCTAGGTGTGATTGCTATTGTAAAATAAGAAACACTCGAGCACTGCGACTGAATTCTCTACTGTTTGGTAGTCCACACAGTTCCTGCCATTTCAGCATGAAAAGAAATGCATTTTTACAGTTGATCTAGCGCAGACTACCTCTCTCCAAAGCAAGAGGGTGAGACATATTAGAGATGGCCTGATAGACGCAAAGGGGATGAGAAGTACGCTTAGCAGAAGCCATTGTGAAAGAACTACACAATGTGCTTGAAATGGAGAAGCACATCGTTTTCAATGCGAAAGGCTGCCCCCCGCTGAAGCGCATGAAATTTCTGTAATACGCATCCACCCCTGCTATTTAGCATGTGGTTTACCCTGTGTGTGCTCATGAATACAGAGAGATATTAGAGCAAAGGTACAGAACAAGTAGTCTAGAGGAGTGCTATAAGCTTTGTAGTCAAAATTGGACCTTGAGAATGTTATGAATAGGCATCAAGTAAAGAACAGACGTGATTTTCAATATCGGTCTGCTGGTGGTGTTTGGGTGATTTAATGGGTTTGGGTTATTTACAAATCCTTTTATCTAAATTTGTTTTTTTTTTTGTGGTAGGGTGTTTTGTTAGGTTTTTTTTAGTAAATGTGAAAAAAAAGTATACAAACAAGTGAAATTAATTTTGGTGGTGGCTCAGTGGTTAGCACTGTCACCTCACAGCAAGAAGGTCACAGGTTTGAGCCCTGGCGGGACCAGAAAGCATTTCTGTGTGGAGTTTGCATGATCTCCCCGTTCCTCAAGGTACTCCGGTTTACCCCACAGTCCAAAGACATGCCGTGTAGGTGAACTGAATGGACTAAATTGGCCATAGTGTATAAGTGTGTGAATGTGAGTGTGTATGGGTGTTTCCCAGTACTGGGTTGCAGCTGGAAGGGCATCCGCTGCATTAAACATATGCTGTATAAGTTGGCGATTCATTCCACTGTGGCGACCTTTGATAAATAAGGGACAAAGCCTAAAGGAAAAGAATGAAATTAATTTTCACTGCATTTTTTCATTCTTCATGTTCAGGGGCTGTAAGTAAGCATTAGAGCAGTAATAGAGAATTTAGGTTATGATTATGACTAGTAACGCTGCATGACATGCAGGACAAATCTGACATTGTGATACTTTTTTGCAATAAATGTGATATTAATGTAATGTCACCAGATGATTAAAATAGGTCTATTTGGAAAGATTTCATTCATTTAGATCAATAGGGGGTGATCAATAATTCTTTTCATGCAGTGCATCTGCACACATTATAATAAATGACAAGCAAAACCAAATAAATGAACAGTGCTTTATGGTTTTATGGGTAGTCGAATAGTATTCAAGAATAGAAATTGAACAATCCAAAGTAAAATACCATGGTCATCATTGCTTTAATATTTAATTTAATAATATCTTTATCTTTTAATCTTTAATAAATAATTTAATCCTGTGATGTGACTATTGCACACGTCGCAATATCGATGCTTAAACGATATATTGTTCAGCCCTAATGACTAGTGTTTATACAGACTTCAGATTAGAAATTTTGGTGGAAAGTTGTTACTTTAGGTTGTTTTAAGAAGAGGCTGTCTTGTTAATTTGTATTTTGACTAAGTAAATACCATATTCAAGAATGTGTGTTTCTGTTTCCCCTAAATGCAGAACTTGCCAATAGAGTTGCAATTCACTCTCATTATATTTCAAAGAACAGTATTCTTAAAAGACTCACATTTTGTGTTTTGCATAAAATATAAAAAATAGCCAAATGGGACTGAAATGAAACCAGGGTAAGTAAATGTTGACAGAATTGTCATATTTGGGTGAAATATCCCTTTAATGAGATCCCTTGAAATTTCTTGTCAGATTCATTGTTTGTGCTCTTCAAAATGTTTGTCCATCTGTTTCTCTTTTTGTGCGTGTCTCCTGCTGACTTAAACCTCACACTCTCTCTCTCTCTCTCTCTCTTCATTAAAATGACTCCAATGAGTCCAACAACAAGCCAGAAGAAAGCTCTCAGATTGCTAACATAAAAGTGAAACTGCAACTCATTTTACATATATAATAAATGCAAAAAATAACTTTCCCAATAAATAAATGAATAAATGGAATGACAGACAATCAGAGACAAGGTCTGCTGACATTTGTTATACTTTTTTGTTTACATTGTTAAAATGTCTGATTTATTTTATACATATAGTAAAACAATGCTGTTCACTTTCAGAAGCCGCAGTTATGCTTTCCTTTTCAATAATATGAAACATGTTGATTTTATAATTTATAATAAATCACACTATTTATCACCTATAACACTTTTCCTCTGTATCGCACAGCCCTAATAGTAGGTAAATAACAAACAAAACTAGTAGCAGGGGCAACCAGTCAAATCAAATGGAGGGTCTCTGACCTTTTTCACAATCATTTTATCAATTTCAACTCGATTTCAACTTTCAACTCAACTACAAGTTTCAGAATCCACAGAATAATTTTCTACATCATGCATTTGGGTAAGATTTTCTATCAAATGCGATTTGATTTACACCAGCCAGATCAAAACATCCATCACTGGATTAGGCGCTCAATCTTATTAATTTATAAGTCTATCTTTGGCCTGGACGGAATGATTAGCTGGATGTTTAATGTGTACGTGGGTTTTACTGAGGAGCACGGCGACAGCAGCATCTGAGAGCTCTGTAGATTAGAGCTGTTAATCTGGTTTGGGTGACAGTGGTCTGGCTAGACTCAGGACTGCAGCTGGCACCAGAGGTCTGGGGGATTAAATTAGAGCCAGCAGGCAGCAAGAGGGACTGGGTGGAGATGTGTTTATCAGCAATCTTTTGTTTTTCCATCTGGACTTTCTTATTCATTCCATATTTTATTATCCAAAATCAAATGGCACAAATGGAAGTTTGGGAATTAGGGAGTGATTAAACATGTTTAAAAAATAAAAACATTTTACATTCGAGATTCTTCCAAAGACACATCTCTGCACTTGCTATAATTTCCTTAAGTTCAGAAACTACTAGAATTACCATAGCGGGCATTCTGACTATTCTCATATAAGATGTCATATAGTCACATCATATTTACAAAATTCTTATTCAGATATTAAAATGAAGCTTATAATGTCTGCCGTCATATTTTACCCGAAAAATTTTAAAATACCAACTCATTTTTGGAAATACCGCCTATAAATGTATAGTTAGGCTACTAGACCACCTACAAAGTTCTGCACCTTACTTTCCTTTTTACTTTGACAAGCAGAAGTGCAAGGTGTTTTATGGCACTGCAAATATTGTCTGAAGTAAAGTTATGTTTTTGCTATCAGAAAGTTCTGTTTTTGTTTGCAGGAAGTTTCTAGGCAACAGAGGGATGCATATTTAAAGTCATAGGGAAAGTAGCAGATACTGAAATGTAGGGTTTGTTCTGAGAAAAATAATAATCACGAATATTTTGGTCATAATTGTAATCACGATTATTCAAAACGATTATCAGTTGAAGTCAAAATTATTCGCCCTCCTGTGAATTTTGTTGTTTAACCGAGGAATTTTTCACAGCATTTCCTATAATATTTTTTCTTCTGGAGAAAGGCTTGTTTTATTTCGGCTAGAATAAAAGCAGTGTCAAAATATTTTGAAACCTATTTTAATATCTCAATATTATTAGCCCCTTTAAGCAATATATATTTTTGATTGTCTGCAGAAGAAACTACTGTTATACAATGACTTGCCTAATTACACTAATTAAGCCTTTGAATGCCTTTGAATTAAGCTGAATACTAGAATCTTGAAAAATATCTAGTAAAATATAATGTACTGTCATCATAGCAAAAATAAAAGAAATCAGTTATTAGAAATCAGTTATTAAATCTGTTATGTTTCAACTGTGCTTTAAGCATCTTCACTATAAGAAAAAAAACTTCAGCTACAAAAGTCCTTCAATGAAGAGCAGTGAGGGATTTTCTACTTTTGATGTTTGATAAATAATAAAAACAGTCGGCAGCAGGAATATCGCACGCTGTCACTTTAAGAGTAGTGTGGGTCTGATATAGTTTCTCTTTCACATGCCTTTTGATTCTCAACTTGTTTGTTTATTACACAAATGAGGGTCAATGAATGATGCCGTCCCGTGCTGTAAAAGTTACATTACAGTACATGCTTTTAGTCATTTTCATGTGGAACTGAGCTTTGCAGAGCAACAAATGTGTACAACTGGAAAGGGGACAGTACATGATGGAATAATCGTTTATATCGATTAATGGTTTTTCATAATCGTTAGAAGCCAAAATCGAAATCGAAACCGGATTTTCGAATAATTGCACAGCCCTACTGAAATGTATAGATATGGTTAGCATAGCCAGGAACGCCCACAAAAACGTCAGTACCATCTGTGCTATGAAGGAAAACAACCCATTAGAATGAATATACAGAAACTTTGTTTGGTCCTTTATATTCTATATTGTTTGGTCCTATATATTATAATTTATTATAAATTTAATATTGAAAAGATGCTTTGTAACGTTTTTCACCCGATAAGGTTAAAAATACTTACGTTTTTTGTAATACCAATAAACTTATGAAAAACAGCCACACGCTCTGCTTTGCATTGAAAAGCCTAGCATTTTTTCCCACATGTCACAAATTGTGAAAATATCCTGCGTTTTCATCAGTGTTTTGGTTTAACTTTTGTATTAAGTTAATGTGCATGCACTCTTGCTTTTTATCTTGCCGTTTACTAGTTTATGGTCTAGTTTTTTCACGGCTGTCTAAGAGATGCAGCAGGTGATTCCTTAAATTTACATTACATGTAAAATAAAGACAATATATTACAATATATTACAATGTGTTGTAACAGTGTTCTCTGAAAAGATACAAACACAAACGATCTGACAGGCAGTATCCATGCGGTTATTAAGTTAAATCCAGTTTTAGATGATGTTTTAGTGTTGTTAATGTCCCACATTTTTACACAGAAACAATAACTGTCCCACATTTAGTTTGTTTAGTGATTCTAGAAGTCTGTACTACCATAAAAATGCACCCCTGTCAGATTATGCTTCAACTCACTCATCATTATAATAATTATCAGATGGATTATTTAATGTTAACATTAATATCTGGAGGAGAAAGTCAATCAAGTTGATTTTTTTAGGAAGGGATTCTTAATCCGGCAGGTGTGTCCATACACGATGGTAAAAAAACACAATTTTTGCTTACAGCTCTGGATTCCCGCTATTCATTTTTAATGGAGGAAGAAGAAATGTTTTCCCCCATGATGACTCTGCCCCAAGCCACACCCTAGCTATGACATGATGCCAATCCGGTATGCGGGGCCACTATGGTAAAAGTCATATTGACCTCTATGGTAATTAAAGGTAGACATACTCATAGCTCTTTTATGTTTTAAAATTTTATTAAAATAACAATGTTAGAAAGAAACATACAAATATTTAGGAAACAATCAAGGTATTACAGATATGTGGAGTTTATTTTATTATAGTTATTAAATTACAAAAATTAAAAATGCCTCTGTAGTTGTAGTGTTAAAGAGATAAAACCAATATTTGATCATTTTCCTTTTTCCCTACGGATTTAATTGTAAACATTTTTATCTAATTTTAGATTTGAATAGTGTTTTATATTTGTTCATAAATTTATATCTATTTTATTATGAAAGATTTAAGGTATTACATAATGTACAACTAACTGAATCCAGTGTGTTTAAATGCCCTGATTTACTTCAAGAAAATTTAAAGTTTCAAAGATTCAGTATCCAACGGTTGGTAAGCACCTTCAAAATGCCATTGATCAGTGTTAATAATGCAATAGATCCTTCTTAGTCATGTAAATTTTTGTTGGTTCACTACCATTATTCAGTGTTTAGGTGAAAAGTCAGCAGATAAAAACACAAACAATAAGTTTACAGTAGAAACAGAAGTTGTAATACATCTGATTTAACATTTGGAATTTAAACTTGAATATTGTGCATCTGCATTTTGAAGCAAACGATTGCATAAAGTGATATAAATGTATTTGATTTGATTTGGCTGGATGTTTGCCAACAGTTTGTATTTGCAAACATATTTCAAAGCTTCTTTATATACGTGAAAAACAAAAACAAGCATTATATAGGGGTCTTAAACTTTTAAACTGAAGTGTATTCTGTTCTTTTTATTGGAGGTGTTCATTTATAAGATGTTTCCAAGATTTGCAAGAACTAATATCACAAGCTACATTACTATAAAATAATGACGCAAACTAAAGAATGCCAAAGAAAGTCTAAACAGAACATCCAAATCAACCAATTACATTTTCTTTATAGATATGGTCATCTAGCTGTGGAATGATTGAAGAGACTTACTGCATAACAGTGATGTTATGAAATAAAAGCATTCCTGTTACAAGTGCAAAAATACTTCAACTGAAGATGAGTCTGAAGGACACAGCGCATTTTTGGCAATAGAGTGACAGATCACACAAGACATAAGATGAAGAATGAGGTCAAGTACAGAACACATCAGTCAAACAAGACTCCGCAAAGGCCCAAGACAAACATCTACATCCATTTATCCCCACACACTGCACACAGAGTCAGCAGCTGAAGGTGAAAGCACCACAGAAGACACTCTCACCATAGACCTACAGCAAACAAAGTAATCATAGCCATTGCAATTTCATTTCAGGGAGATAATTTGTTTGCAGGTGAAATTAGGTTGTGATTATATTCAATTTCCTTCAAAATACTGGTAGAGGATAACAACATCTTTGAAGAGGAAAATCTTAGAGGGGCTATTATCCTGTATTTTTGCTGAAATATAGCACTGGAAAACTATGAAAATGAATACTGCATGGTGCAAAAATATCACATGAATATAACTGCATTTTTCATCTCATAAAAACTGAACATATGTAGAAAGGAATGGATTTAGTATTGAAAAAAATATATACAGTCAGGCACTAGAAATTTAGAAAGTAAATTACTCTGACAAAAAAAAAAAAAAAAAGAGAACATACCATGCTACAATATCTTTGCATGTTAAGGGGCAATTTACATAAGTGTGCCTTTTGAGTGTCCACAGTGGTTATTTGGAAAGAAGACACACGGTATGCTTGCATAAATAGGATGTGGCATGGTTAAACACAGCAAATTGAACATTTTAACCTTTCAGAATGTGCCCACAAGCGCACCGCAAGTGATGTGACAAGAGAAATTTAAAAAGTGAATCAACCAATCAGCTTCATACTTCCTTTGAATTAAACACATGTCAGTACAGAGCAGCCAAACATTTTTTTAATTTTCTCCGTAATAAAATTTGTATCAGAGCTACAGCAAGGGTTTGTCATTGGTGGTTCCTCGGAAAGAGCAGCTGATGGTTGCTTAACAACGACAGACACAACTTAGAAGCACGTTCAAATTGGTGAAGGACCTGACACCTCATGTTTTCCATGTGTTATGTGAATGGCGCCCTAATACAACATTTTTGTGGACAAGCATTGTAATAATTGTAGCACAGAAAACTAAATAAATGAAAAAGATAAAAATAGTAATCGCGTGTGAAAAATGTCATCATCTGATAGTATCTCTATGAAAACTAAGGTACCAACACAGTCCACCCTTTTCTTCAGAAGATAACGACTAGCCACTTTGAAAGGCAAAGACCTCTGACCTTCGTCTTTACTGTGCGTAACGTACTCTGCAGTCTACCAGAAAATATGACAAAGCTTCTCTCAATTTTCTTTTGCAGACCCTGGTATCTAATCAAAGGTTCTGAAATGCGGAGCCAATTTCATTACAAGGGAATATCTCTGATCATTTTCAGTAAAATACACCTCAGATTGAGTTTCTGGCTGATTAAAGTATCTACAGTAACGCTGAACTCTACATGTATCTGGGCGCACAGCTTAATTTCCTATTTCCTTACAATAATAAAGGCAATCAAGCCCTTAAAGGTGGTCTAATGATCACCCACTTATACAAGTGTTGTCTCTCATTCATGGTTATTACTTTTGACATTTTAATCAAGCGACTATTCAGAAGCACAACAGCAGCTATGGTTTTGGAGACCACTTGGGTAGCCTTCAAAAAAGCTGCCTTTTGGATGGCAAGAAAAGAAATAATGATTTTCCCTCCAACCCTCATTCGACTGTAATCAAATCTTCAACATCATGTGGTGCAAATGTGAGGTGGAACTATTTGAAGGCTTGCTAATCTTGATAAAGTTAATAGTTTCAAAAACTTAGCTTTTTCTTTTATTATACAATAATAGGGTACCAGTGTTCAACATGTGAAATTTATTCATCACAGTTACTGTAGACTAATTTCTTATTATGTGCAGACGTCTGTTACCCTGCAAAAAACTGTGTAGTCAAACAATATAAAATTAGTCCTATTATAATAGAGACCAGGATTAGTACAGACCACTTTTTACTCTAGAGAAAACTTCTCAGGAAAGCTTTACTTCTGAAAATCAATTTCAAGATATTTATCATGAGGTTTTGGCTACAAAAGCCACAGGCCGTCATGGGGTAATGTTATACAAGCAGGGTTTAACACCAAATGAATACTTTTGTTGCAATTTTACATTTGCACTAACATCTTTTATTTCTGCTAAAACAGCTATTGGAAAATCCATAAATTGATAAAAACATTTTTGCTGGACATTTAGAGCAAAACCTTACTGCAGTGGTCACCAAACTTGTTCCTGGAGGGCCGGTGTTCTGCAGATTTTAGCTCCAACCCTAATCAAACACACCTGAACAAGCTAATCAAGGTCTTATAGGTGTACTTGAAACATCCAGGCAGGTGTGTTGAGGCAAGTTGGAGCTAAACCCTGCAGGGACACCGGCCCTCCAGGACCGAGATTGGTGACCCCTGCCTTACTGAATAATTGTAAATTCAAAACAAGATCTTATTTAAACCTAATTTAAAGGTCATTACATTTTGACGAAACCTCACTTATGTTGACAATAATACAACATGCACACAAGGCACAATAATATAGGATGCAAGTGACTGTGTAAATGTTTTGGGCCAGAAATGGTCTATGGTCAGGAGGCCTAATGGTCTATGTTTTCACAAATTGAACCTGCCAATAAAATCCAATGAAACACGCTAAAGCTAAATGTAAACAGCATAACTTTGATACCAATATTTGAGAATGGACATCTCTTGTGAAGCATACCACATGTGACCATTAACCCTAGCCTCCATTAACAATTGAATTTCAACTGACACTCTTCAATGACTTGCAATCAATGAGCATCTTGGAGTTTACATCACTCAAACTAAACAATACTATAGCATATGGCTAGATAATGACAGCTTTAAGTAGTCTACTTTCAAGGTCAATGAATGTGTTTGCAATAATGTCACTGCATGTGTTTGCAGCATGTGTAAATGTCAGGTAATACTCTTTTAAGTGCTGTGTTTATTTACTTATTTTTTCACTTTAGCGAATATTAGCTGAGGTGTTCAGTGAAACATGAACACCATAAAGGGCATGTATACTCTCATTACACTAGGCTGACCTTAGCACACGGATGCTTTTCATAACGCAGACGGTCCTCAGCAGGGTCTTTACTGCAGGGGTCCCATGGGCCCGCAGATAATTATCTCCTCATTACCCTGCGGCACTTACGCAGCTCACACTACAGACCTCACCAGCGCAAACATCGTGAAGGAACTAGCATTAGCATGCTAACCCAATATAACGGAGTTGCTCGCCGTTTGGCCATTTCATTTGGGCTTGTAGCTGCTCTTGTGTGAGTTGACTAATGAGATAAATACCCAGAACACATTATATTGTTTTGCAATAGCATTTGTTATCGTCATCCTTGGCCGTTCATACAGAATTTCTCCAGAGAACACAGCAAACGAAGCAAGAGGAGGGGAGGATGAACATTTCCTGCCTTTGAGACCCCAAAAACAAGTGGTGTTTGAAAAGAGGAAGTAGATCTCCATTTTTCATCCCAGGAGTCCCAGCCCTCACTGCTTTCATGAGATAGTGGTTTTAATGGAAGTGCTTGCTGCCTCTCAGCTAGGGTTGGCAGTGCTTCACAAAGATACCTCAGGTAATGGAGTGCTCCTGGTCAGACCTCGTTTTGATGTAAAAAAGCAAAGGGGCGGCATTTGTTGCAAATAAGCTTCTGTTTAACCCGTTAAAAGGCAACCATGTTTCAATGAATTACAGAACCCTCTATTTACTGGGGATATTCGTCCAGTTCTTTTTGATTCCTAGGACACTTTAGTGAACAAGCCAGAGCAGGAAAACAGTTACATACTGTATAAAACTTAAGCCTAACACTGCCTAGCCTAAAACATAATGTAGATAATATTAATGTATATCTGAGTCCTGCATGCGAACAGGTTAACCACTAATATTTGTTGTAATTTGACTTTCACACCGGCTGCATCTGCAGTGGATCGGCCGCTGTTGCACATATCAATAATTTTCTATCTTTTCTATCTAGTTACATGTCTATCTATAGATAGTACACTTTTTATTTTCACTTTTCATCTTCACCAAGGCCTGCGGCAACTTTAACTCACATTAACAAGTCTTTATTGTACAAATTATATGGATCATAAAGAACTGTATTGCTTCTTACGCACTTTGAGAAGTGTTATTCGTGTCTTTTAAGCTGCACTCAGAAGACTGATTGTCAGCATGATGTAGGCCTAGTTATAATAATATTTTTACAATATGATGATATTTAAACATGATAAAACTAGTGTGCAACTTAAGCAAAACTGACACTAAAATTGTTTTAAATTTAGTTCTATAGTTCGGGCCCAAACAAATATTTGTTCCATTTTTTAATAATTAAAGATCATTCGATCATTTGACTATATATAAAAAAAAAATCAGTGGATATTATTATGGGATTTTTGGGTAAAATTGCTACTTTTTACTGTCTTTCAATGTGTTTTTGGTCAATATCAATGCACTGTCACTTTAAATGAGCCTGAGCAGCACGGTGAAAATAGACCCAGCCCCGAAATGATCACTTATATATATATATATATATATATATATATATATATATATATATATAAATAAACACACACACATACCTACAGCTGGAAGAGCATCCGCTGCATAAAGCTTATACTAGATAAGTATGCGGTTCATTCCGCTGTGGTGACCCCAGATTAATAAAGGGACTAAGCCGAAAAGAAAATGAATGAATGAATATATATATATATATATATATATATATATATATATATATATATATATATATATATATATATATAAAATAGTAGTTTTATTATATATTACTATACAATTAATAAACAATTTTCTATTATACAATATAAAAAAATGCTGCACCCAGAAGTAAAGAAATGTTGACCGAGTTTCATGTGGTTACCAGAAATTCAAGTGATTTTTCTGAAAGGCTCCTGGTAATGTACAAACAAAATCCTCCACTACAACATTTCATTTCAATTTTAAGGCTTTGCTAATACTACTTCAACATAGAAATAAAATTCAACGCAGATTTGTTTTTCACTAAATGTTCCTTTTATGCAGGAAATGGTTGATTTCATCACAAGTGACATGCTGCAGAACAATTTGACAGCACCGATTTGATGAGATTACTTTATGATAATTCTTTAAAAGTACAACCATAATTATTTCTATCCATTTTATTTTATTTAACATAATAAGCTAAACACAATCATGTGCTTTCTCTGGAGTTTGATAGGCTGTATCCTGTGCACGAAACCAATGTCAGACAATCCTTTCATTTGACGATGCTCAATTTCCAGCCGTAATTTGGATTTAATGTCTATTGGCAGAGACAAAATGAACACTGTAATTTCCGAATGCCACATTACATTCATTATAAATGCTTGGTAAACAAAGGATCTTGGGTTTCTACTGAGCTCAGGCAAAGGCAAGCGAGTCTGAACCAATCGTATCCTATTTGCACGTCTGGAGTTTGGATGCTGTAATTAGTGTTGTGCGATGGAGCCCTCTTCAGGAAAATCACATACTGATTGCTCATTACAGCCTAATGAAAATGTAATCAGCCATAAATGAAAAGCATTTCGATATTTTTATCACTGTCCATGAGTCGACGCAGGATTTATACTGTAAAGTTATTTCTCATCTTTGAGCGGAAGGTATTAAATGTGCTTGTGTGATTAGATCTGTTTCCCAGCTGCTAGAGAATTTCACACTCTATAGGCAGCACCATCTCTGGATGTTTAGAAGACTGATTTCATTATGACATTTGGGCTGTGTGAATATTGCACAGTCAGTCCCTGTACATTAAAGCTCTCTCAATTTCTCCATCGCATGGATCGGTGCTCTAGTCACAACGGAGATGTGGTTATGTAAACCTTCTCTTTGAGTTGTGTAAACTAGTCTGTGCCTTCCATGTCAGTGTGGCTCACTCCTGTGATGGGAATTCGAGTGTGTTGAAGTGTGTGTGTTTGTGTAGCCACTGAAATAGCTATGTTATGAAACAAGAGACCACAGCAGGCGTTCTCTTCAATATGAATGTTGAGCAGATCCAGACAAAACAAACACAATACTCAAAAAAAAAAAAAAAACAGAATAAGAATAAAGGTATAAACTAGCAGACCATTTTTCGGATCAGCAAAAACGGGAGGTGACAAATGTCATTTGTTTTCCATTTATACAAAATATTAATGCAAAAACCATTGGTTTTAACAAACATGACTTAGAACCTGTCATTTGAATAAATATAAATATCAAGAAAGAACCAGCTGAAAAAAGGAAAATATTCAATACGAAAAATTATCTTTGCTACTATTGCTTATAATGATAAATATAGAAATCTGACATCTTGTACAACAAGAATCAATTATTGATTCAACAATTCACACATAAAACATTGTTTCATTATAGGTGGATCAGTTTTAAAACCCTATTCAGTGACATCATTTTGATGGTTGCTTGTCACCGCCTATTGGATAAATAATGTAATTGCTACAACATTCACCAGCGTCAAGTTCCATTAAATGGTGATTTTAATCTTTACCATAAACATCAGTGTTTACATCTGAACTATAAACCGTTATCCCAGTACCTCTGTGTTATTTAATTGCTTGTAACTGAAAAAGTGTCAAAACTGAATCTCTCTCAATCAAACAGAATTGAATGCAGCGCTTCAAAGGATTAATAAACATATGTAAATCATTTTCATTTATCATTCATGTTGCACATGTTTAAATTGAGATCACAATCTTTTAACTGTGGAACTTTACACTGCTTGTCTAGCCTGCATAAATGCATTCAGTGACAGAAACCTTTAATTATTACTCTAAAAAGCATTTAGGTCCCACCCAGGGGCGTCGCTAGACCCAATTTACTGGGGCACGTGTGAGAACCCTCTCGCACGCGCTGCTCTTCTGCTGGTGCAAGTCCCGGTAGTTAACATGCGCACCAAAAAAGCAGGCTACTTGCTTGTCACGCGTCGCTCATGCGTTGTAAAACCGGCGTAACAGCCTTTTTTGTTTTGAAAGTCGACAAAACTAAAGTTTAAACAAAATGACGGTGATCTTACTAAGCATGCTTCCTAAAAGATTTTTTTTAGTATGAAGCAAAAAGAAGGGGTGAGGAGATGAGGAGGGATGAGGAGTCAAGACTTAATAAACCTAATTCTCTGCCATGTGTAAAGTCTAAGACAACAGATAATTCTATAAAACATCTTTTTTTGTATTTTATTGAATTGTCTATAGAATTTCATTCAAATAAAATGAATAGTTATGCAAAAGATTTCTTAAATGACCTTAGCATCACTCTAGTTGTGTCTAAACATTGTTTTCCAGTTACATTTGATTATTTAGAATAATAATTGTATAATAACAAGAATATATATACATATATATATATATATATATATATATATATATATATAATTATTTTTTATTTTTTTAGGAAAAGGGGGAGGGGGGGTGGAGTGGGAGATTGTGGGTGCCCCAGTAGAGCTTTATGTCTAGCAACGCCCCTGGTCCCACCACAACTTTTTCTGTCATCATTATATTTTACAGGGAAGCCAAAATGTTTTCATACACGTGATTTGTATAAAGCGGGAGGCGATCTCTCTGCAATTGTTATAAATTTTAGATAAACCTACAAGATCAAAACAATTATTAATCTGAGGGTCACGTGCATTCCGAACTGTGGGTTGTAATCTATTACACCCCTTGTATAAACCATTAGGACCATTTTGTAAAAATAACCAATCTATACATAATATTAGAGTAGACGATGTTGTATGAAAAAAACATTTATATTTACATTAACATTTTATCACTGTTTTCTGCACTGATCTTCTCTACATGTTGTGTATTTTGCACTTGAATGTTGAAATTATAATAAATTAATAACGTTAAAGATTCGTGAAAAGTATTCTTGGTATGCCAAAAACTATGATTCATACTTTAAACTAACAACACACGCTGAAACACTGCTTAAAAACAAAAACAGAACAGCCGGTTATTTTTTAAAAGAAAGAACCTTTGCAGATGTATGCTTTTGATATGAAAGCAAAACTAATTTACAAAGTATTTTGTTGCTATTTCATGTTTATCTCTGCCGTTTGATTGACACAGCACACCAATTGGATTTGAAGTCGACAGTGCTTAGAAATCAAAGCAACTGGAAAGCATATTGAAAGCGTGTTCCTGTACCTCAAGCTCAAATGCTCAGCAAGGCGTTAAGTAAACGCTCAAGTCTGAATCCCAGATAAACCTCTTTATTAATAATTCATGAAAAACATCAGTATTTTGTGAACATTTAGCCAGTCTCACTCCTCACATTCATTTTTAAACACTTGAGCTTCGGTTTGATTAGTTAAGTCTTAACCTGAATGGTCAGTAGAAGTGTTCTTTGGGGGCACATTCAGCTAATAGAGGTCCACAAGGCAAATAATGCTTGAAAAGCTCTGGAGACAACTGTCTGACAGTTTGCCCCTTGAGACGGGCACTTAATAGCAAGGCCAATACAAAGTCATGATTGTCTCATCAAGACTAAATGGTGAAGAGTACGTTGATGAAAGCTTTGAAAGTCTGTCATATTACATCATTACTAGCATTACTATCCGATTGGCCACTGTTGGATGTTGTCATTTAATCCAGGTCAAGACTTTGCAGCTGCAGACAAACAAACTGTCCATTACTAAAGACACTCAAACTGATTGCACCAGCAGGAGGTCAGATGAAAAAGACGTTCAAATATGAAGGTCAGCAGATGATCAAAGTTTGTGTTGAGTCACTGGTTTCTAATAAAAATAAACTTGAGCTTTTTGGGTCTAAAGGAAAGTTTTGTTTTCATCAAGGCTCGAGATCAATACCTCATTGAAGTTCTGTCCTGAGGGTTTCTGCTAATGTTGCCTGCTGCCGTTTCTGCTGCACTTCTCAGGAAAATAGGGAGTGACAGAGGGTCACCGCTGCTGGGTTCATCTTCCCCTGACCTTTACGTCCCCTTTGGGGATCTGTCTTTTTCACTGGGACAGGATGTAACCCAGGCACAGCAGAGGGCAGGAACAAAACGAGTAAAAGTTGCACCATGATGCTTGCAACCACCCACCTCTGCCTCCCGCAGCTCTCTACACAGAGCTCTTAAAAGTCATTTCCTCAAATTTGGAACAATGAGTGCTTTAAACAGTGTGTTTAGTACAACACCCTCCTCTCAACTGGAGCACAATTTGAGCAGCGGTGGCCAAATGCTCAAACACAGAAATTATTTAAAGTGACTATGTAATGAAATGAGAACTAGAGGGTACAGGGCAGGGGAAAAAAGAAAAGAATTTCCTCTTTGGTTTGCCTGAACGTGTCAAAAAGTGAGAAAGTGCAGTTGGTGATTGATAGCAGTGATGAAGACAATGTGGAAAAAAAGTGCTCAAGGTTGAAACAATGACCAATGAGGCATCGGCAGAAGAGCTGGAATGATTGATATGGGTGACAAAACGTAGACCTCAGGCTGCAGCACAGCCGCCAGCCTCCGCGACCAGATGAGGCTTCAGTATTCAGTGTCTTCTCCGTCGGCTCATCTGGGGAAGACAAGCTCTGGATCTCATACGGCACTGTGAGGATGCTGAAAATGAGGGGTGAGGAGTGATCTCAAGTTATCAGTTCTACTTTTCATAAGATACAGCTGTTGAGTTTTTCTGATAAGTCACCCTTAAGGGGCTCACACACCAGAATCGCCGCTCGGCGGTGCACCACGTAGCGCCACGCAGCGCCATACATTTTAGAATTCTAAACATAGATTTCTATCAGGGTACACTCCCCGGCGCCCAGCCATGGCTCAGGACACTGCTCATATTTCTGCCGCGCCACAGAGCGCCATCTGATTAGTTTAATTTTAAATATCATGCGAATGTGCGCATCTCGTGTGCGATACTTTCAACTGTTATGTGCGTGCAGTGTCGCAGAGCTGAGCGGCGCATCCGGTGTGTGATGCCCTTTAGGCTCAGCGTTACTACACACAGCATGGATGAATATAAAATTAGCAAAACAAAAAATCTTTCTCTGTAGCTAGGAGTTGAAATTTAGTGAAGTCTGCCTTATTACTGTCTACAAATAAAATGTATGTATCGTTTTGTTTCATGCGGAAACACATTACTAATTTTTAGGGCTGTGAACCTACACTGGTCTCATGATTCAGTCCGGTTACGATTATCATGCCATCGATTCGGCTCAATTTGATATCTCTGTGCATCATGATGCATTGACGATGCTAGCCGGTGATGCTGTGGAGAAAACTCGCTCGGTAGACACGCGTCTTGATCAACAAGTAACGTTACTGTTGTAACAGCTGAGAGAGGTGATTAAACGTTACCTCACGAACACAGCAGCAGGTCAAAGGGACTGCAGTGAGAGAGAGAGAGAGAGAGAGAGAGAGAGAGTGAGAGAGAGAGAGTCTCTGTGCACAGATCTCTGCTATTTAAGTAGTTGGAGTGTTTTAATTATTCGGACTCCTCCCTTGCCATACTAAGCTACTGCCATATAACGCATATGTGATAAATGACATCAGTACATATTTAACCGGTTATGATTATTACTGAACCGATACTGAAACAAATTGTTCGCATCTGCATTGCGGTGTAACTACACTTGCGGTGAAAAAAAATTATTTTGACACCCCTACTAATTTTAGCTGTAATAATTTTCATCAACAAGTTTTGGTGTATGAACGATGTATCAAAACTTATGCTGTACATGATATATAAAAATGTTTAATGAATGTTCATGAATATTACTATTAAAAACAAGCCCAATGACATATGACGTATAATGATCTGGCAACATAGAGGAGTTTTCAAACTCCATCACTTAGCCTATGTATGATCACTGCTGCAAGTCAGGGGCAGGAATTTTTTCAAGAAGTCTCGTTGCCGCATTTGTGATCAATACGGCAAGTCTTTGATGTATCAAGAGCCACGTTATCCAGGGTAATGTCAGAATACCACCAAGGACAAACCACATCCAACAGGAATAACTGTGGACACGAGAGGAAGCTGTCTGAAAGGCATGTCCTGGTAATAACCCGAATTTTATCCAAAAAACATAAAACCACAGCCGCCAAACTCACTGCAGAATTAAACGTGTACCTTTACTCTCCTGTTTCCACCTAAACTGTTTGTCGGGAGCTCAATACACATGACCGGGCTGCTTTAGCCAAACGGGAAAATCTTGGCCTGTGGACAAAGTGAATCTTGAATTGTTCTCTGATGAGTCCACCTTCACTATCTTTCCCTTATCCTTTATTATTCAACCCCTGTGTGCATGCATGTATATACTTCTAAGTACATATGCTGTAAATGTTGGATAGACAATAGACAATGCAGACAGTCAGTAACAATCTAGAACATAATAAACCTTTCTTAAGTCGCAATGTTACCTGCAAGCTTCTGTCTGCATTATTCAAAGTACACAGCAATTATGTGCCAGTGAGTGACAGGAGGAAGCAAGAAAAATCACATTATATTATGCTGCTTGTTGGCTTTTGATTTTTTTCTTCTGTCCCCGTCTCTCTCACACACACTCTGCCTCATTACCAGCACTACCCATGCCCATACCGCTTCTGTAGTGAGCTATTTGAACTGGTAACTCCCCAAGGTCGACCGACATCTCCACCAACAGCGACAGCCACAGCCCCTGCTGACAGCCAGTCACATTTATATTTAGCCAGAGAGGAAGAGGAGGAGGAAGAGGTGCCAACAGAATAAGCCTGCTTCCCCTCTGTGCAAAAAATGCATCCTGTATGATCCGCCTGCCTGCGTCTCTCACTTTCACTTCGTCTCACTTTGACCCAGAAAAACAGTCCCGGCACGACGGAGAAATGCAGGAGTGCAGACATGCCTAAATATAAATAACTTTGTGCCACTTACATGTCTAATGACGGGTCAAAGCCTAAAAACAGTCGTTTAGAGCAGGTTTGCAATGACTGCAATGAGTTTTGTAGGTTTTTATTCGCTTTCAAAGAGTTTTTGTGCAACAAACATCCCATCAAAAAAAAATTTTTTTAAATGATGTATGTTTGATTGTTTGTGAGATCCAAGACGGACAAAATATAACTCATTTGTAAGCTAATATGCAAGATAATATTTAATATTCGCTTCACTAAAAAAAATCTAAAGATATGAAAGATGCCTTTATGCCAGTCTGATTGGGTCTCTACTAGGTGCCTTTCACTTTTTAAACAGTATGCAATATTTTGAGTTATACTGATCATATGATCAGCTGTAATGATAATTTACTAGGTTTAGAAGGCAGGCTTGGACCTGCTTGGCACTCTTGGCTGTGGACAATGTGAATCATGTATTGTTCTCTGATGAGTCAACCTTCACTGTCTTTCCCTCATCCGGGAGAGTTACAATGTGGAGAAGCATACCACCCAGACTGTTGCATGTCCAGAGTGAAGCATCGGGGTGGATCAGGGATGGTTTGGGCTGCAATATCATGGCATTCCCTGGGCCCATATACTTGTGCTAAATGGGCACATCATTGCCAACGACTAATTGACCTATCTGGAGGACCATGTGCACCCAGTGGTGCAAACAATGTATCCTGAAGGTGGCGCTGTGTATCAGGATGATAATGCACCAATACACATGGCAAGACTGGTGACAAAGGGGTTTGATAAACATGAAAGTGAAGTTGAACATTTCCGATGGCCTGCACAGTCACCATATCTAAATAATATTGAGCAACTTTGAGGTGTTTTGGCGGAGCAAGTCAGAAAACGTTTTCCTCATTTTTAAAAATGATGTATGTTTGTTTGTTTATAAGATCCAAGATGGACAAAACATAAGCCATATGTAAGCTAATATGCAAGATAATATATAATAATCACTTTGCTTTCACACCCAAAAGATATGAAAGATGCCTTTATGCTAATCTGATTGGTCTCTACTAGGCGCTTTTCACTTTTTTAAGCTATCTGATCAGATGATCAGCTGAAATGCTAATTTACTAGGACTAGAAGGCAGGCTTGGACCTGCTAGAAACCAGTTAACATCCGAAGCTGGATTTATCTAGATATTCCTACAAAGGATTTGCTTGTTAAAATGATAATAAAAGCTTCAACCATTTTTTAAAAATAACTGAAGAGCATAAAGGGAAAAAAGCAAGAGGGTCATTTCTCAAAGCACCACCGAGGGAATAAATAATCAACTTGATTTGGTCCAATGCGGCAAGTCACGCTCCATTGTAATTTGAGGGGCCGTTAGGATTAGTTTAAAGTGTGAAATTAATAAAGGGCAAACTGAATGTGATAGAAAGGTGGGAAGAATTGAGATGAAACAGAAGCTAAGGGACAGTTGAGAGGCCTAAGAGAGGATAAGAGGTGTGTGTTGTGGGGACAGACTGGAGGGCAGTGGGTGGTTTGGCACAAGGACACAGATTACAGCAGCATACTTGTGGGAGGTCTGAAAGGAGGATGCTATGACCTTTCCCTGCTCACAACACAGCCAGTACCACATTCACAGAGAAGAAGACTCGATAGTTTAGAGTCAGAAGTGCTGGTCTCATAGGTGGCCATCCCACACTAGATTAGTGAGACATTTATACAGGATGATGGGACAGATCAGCAATATCCATTACTGTGTGGACAGAAAGATTTTTAATCAGACCCCCAAATACGGTGATCCTAAAAAGAGATACTATCATAAAAACACATTTTGTTTGTTGTAGAAAGACTGTATAGTATTAATTAGGTCTAAAATAATTGTTTTGGGTGTTAAATAGTTAATTGTTCTGCTCATTATAGTACTTTATTCATTGTGTTAGTTACACATTAATTTACTTATTGTAATTACTATAAGGTAAGATGGTGTGCATTTCATGCTAAAGTGGTTTGTCGAAAGAATTAGCATAAAAGCACTTTATGTCTTGCATCCCTGCTATATTTGTTCAGAAATTAGCATATTTTTAGTAACTACACTCTTTTAATTAAGCTTTCTTTTTTTTACAGTTTGGTTCAAAACTGCTTTATCTACCAGGGGAAATCAATCAGACAGGAGTGTGTTCATAGTGTTTTCACAGAGGACGAGCATATGGGCTTGTGTGTTTGTGGTGTTGTTTGTGCTGACGTGTGTGCATGTACACTGGTCACATTCTCCCTCACCTTCCCAGAGCAGTGCGTGTCATTTCCTGTTTATGTCACCATAGAGAACAGGAAAGGGCAGATGCGAGCATGACCTGGCACACACTTACTGTTATGACCACTATTCTGTGCCACAGACACTTGATTTAGTTGAAAAATGTCAAGCACAAAGCCTGCCCTCTTTAAACCATCTTAAAATTCACAACCACTATCCCATTAAAGTGTAGATACATGCAAGGAGCCCTGCTTTTGTGCCTGGCAGGCTGATCAGGCACAAATTGGGCACCTTGCTGAAATGGGCAATTAAAACGGTGCACAAATGCAGTGCAGTGAATCAGTTAGCACCAGTGGAAATGTTGTTAGGGTCCAGGCCACATCGTTCAATTACTCAGCATGCTTACTTGGGTATCACAGTGCAATTGTTTAGGGCAGGTGGGGACGCCACCTAACCCTGCTAAGATGCAAATGGACAATGTTGAACACCTGCAGTTGGTCAGATGGTGTTTCCAGCAATTGTGTCCTCTGAGAGAGAACAGAAGGCATGATCAAGCAGTCAGGAAAGATGTGTTAGCCTTGATGAGCACTTAAGATATTCAACAGTTTTGCTGGATAACTCTCTGAATTGACTCTGATTGGCCAATTGAAGCATTCACTGGTCAGACATTTCAATACAATGACTGTTAAACTGATGACTGATATTTCACTGTTGACCATGGGAACGCACATATGGATACTTATATGGATATATATATATATATATATATATATATATATATATATATATATATATATATAGACATAAAAAAAATCAAATAAGCAAGGACTGTGCTTTCTTGAGTGGCTTAAATAAGCAAATGTATCTTTCATAAAGAACAAAAAGCTTCAATGAATCACTAACAAGCACCAGCTCAGATTTCTAAACAACCTGGATTGATTTCTTTCAGCCATCTACAAATAGCTGTTTAAAAATAACCTCCTATGGAAGGAGTCAGACATTAATACTTCCTCATCAGATATCCCCACATCGAGCCTGGTTTCATTAGTCAATATCTCCCTTACTTCCATAAAAACCTTGGCTTCTTTTGTCCTTTTTTGAGATGCACAGTGAGATGCTGAGTACATTGGCTTTCATCAGAACCTATTAGTCAAAGGTCGTCTGACTCCACAGAAGAATGGGTCTCTTTCTTTGAAAACATTAGGACATATTAGCCACCCTAATGTTTCTCTGTTCAGCATTTAGTGTGTGTCTGCTTGTTGACTGAGATTGTGTTTAGAACAAAGTGATGATAATGTGTTTTGGTAAAACACAAACCCATAATTGCCTGTTTTCTATTTCATCTTTCTAGCTAATTACTATTTACTTGGCTTGAATTCATTTACACAGTTCAAGTAATATAAATGATACAATATTCACTTGTACCTATTAGGAATGCACAATCCGATATGTTTTGATACTGCATTTTTAGCCGGATCAGGTATAAGCCAGATGGGATCGATCCAAATCTGATATTGTGCGTGTACTATTCTGTGATATTGTTAAGCCCCGTGAGGCCATTAAAAAAATACAGTATAAGGCATAGGGTCATTTCCATGGACTATATTAAAAATCTTCTGAAGTCCTTCACTTGTTTAATGTGATGAATATTAAAGCCATTAAATCCCAGTTCACGTCAGTGATTCACACTGCTGCACATGTCAATCATTCTCCATTAATTGACCATTCAACTATGTGCCACTTTCGGTTATAGTGGGCGAAACAATGAAACTCCTTTCAAGATAATTCAACGTTCCTATTATCCTAATTAATAGGCCAGATAGGCATTACGTAAATATATTTTAAGTCCTAAGAAGGATCCTATAGTTAATTAATTGATCATTGTGCATGACAATTGTTGGGGCAGTGTGAACATGACAGTGATGTTTTAACAACATTCTAAATACAAAGACCAACTTGCTTGTTGGTATTTGTGGGGTCTGTCTGTAGGGTTTGAGATCTCGACAAGTAGTGCTATGACTTGCTTTTGTTGCAAACAGTAACAAAAATTTATATCTACACCGCATTGATATCCTTTATGCTGTGAAGTTTTCAAAGCAGCAATGGATCCCGGAGAACTGTGCAGAAGAGCTTTATTTATGCGCTAGATGTGTGTACTCACTTTGTGCTGCTCGAAATTGAACATTATTCTATTTATCTTGTTCTGAACCACCAATCATTACTTGCTGTCTCATAAAAAAAATGAACATCTATTTACAAGATCTTTTAATTTAATTTCCTCTGATTTATTCCCTGCTTTATCAGGGGTCACCACAGCAGAACGGACCACCAATTACCATATGTTACCGGCAGATGCCCTTCCTGCTGCAACACAGACCTGAGAGAGTAACCCTCCATGCTGGGAAACACAGACACACTCCCCCATTCATTCACTACGACTAATTTAGTTTATCCAATCCAGCTTTTCAGCAAAATCGGAGCACCCAACCTTCTTGCTATGAGTAACCACTCAGCCACCATTATATACAATAACAATACAAAGGGCAGTGTCTAAAATGTTGTCATACCTATATATGCTACCAACAAACTATTTTTAAAATACAACTTAAATATTTTTTTCATTAGTTTATGTAGTCTGTATTTAATAGATAGTGTTTTACACACCAGATGCAGTGTATTGCTACTTGAGTTTCTATACTCCATATTAACAGAGGAAGAAAAAATCTATAATAAATAAACACCTGCAATGGTATTAAATTAAAAATTAAATTAAAAAAACAAACATGCTAATTGCTAATATCCTCAATACCTACATGCACTTAAAAATGTTTTAAATAATCTGATAAATTATAAAATACACACACGTACATTAGACATATTTTAACAATGAGGTATTTACATGACAATTTCATTATTTAATTTTTAAAAGCCCATTTTGCTTTCAGAACAGTCAGAATTTTTAATGCCATAGGTGTTAGAACCATTTCCAGATTTGTTAGCAGTTCATCTATGATGTGATTTTCTCATTCTATTGCATCCCAGTAGAATGTGCTACAGTAGAATCCAGGTGCTCTATTGGATTGAGGTCTTATGACCAGAGTGGTGGCCATTTGATTATAGAGAACTCACTGTCATGTTCGAGAAACATGTTTGAGATGATTTGAGCTGTGTGGTGTGGTGCTAAAAGTTGTCATCACAAGAAGAGTGCACTGTGGTCGTAAAAGGATAGACATGATTACCAACAATACTCTGATAGGTGCCAGGAAAATATCCCCCACACCATTAGACCAACATCAGCAGCCTGAACCATTAATACAAGACAGGATGGAACCATGCTTCATGTTGTTTACACCAAAATCTGACCCTCAAATCTGAATGTCAAAGCTAAAACTGAGAATCATCACACACAAGGCAACTTTTTTACTAATCATATGTTAGCATCAAATACTGTGCAAAATGTAGTCTTAGTTTCTGATATAAACAAGTCTTTTTTCCCCTGCCATCTGCCATCCACTAGATATTTGGTCTTTTACTAACTTGTTTTGACTCTCTATAAACCATAGAGATAGTTGTGCATGAAAAATCCTACCCTAAATATAATCAATAATTTGTATTAATATTGAATATGTTTACCTGATAAAGTGGCTGGTGAGTGTGATTATTTATTATAGAAATATCATATTTAACAAACATTAATTTCTATGATTTTACACAGCATAAAAAACTATTTTATTGACTGCAAACCAATTTTTAGGAATTAAGTCATCTTATTTTATGCTCAAAGGTTATATGCCAACGTCTTAATCCATTAAACAAATTAATTAATCTTTCAAAGTTCTATTATAATATGCCAATGGATTATTATGTGGGAGGCATTTGATATAAATCCCCAAAACATCTAAAGTTGAAATAAATGAGTAATTAGATTTTGATGTGATTACAATCAGTCATGAAATGTATCTATAAAGGTTGTTAATGTCCACAAGAACATGCAGAGGGAGTTTTATGTCACTTCATAGCATGAACTGTAGCTGTACCTCTCAGAGGGCATATAATTCACAAGATCCAAAGGTGGCTATTTTGCACTGAGATCAATAATGTCTTAACCTTCCTAAGGAGGGATCTGTACATGATATACAGTACTTACCTTATCCAGTGAGGAGATAAAAATAAAAGGGAAAGGAAATAGAGAGTAGAATGTTTCAAATAGGTACATTTACATCAGATCTTTCCCTTTTGCCACCTGACAGTGAAGTGCATCGCCACAGAATAAAAGATGGGTTCGATTTTGGAGCAAAGAGACAGCCCTGTAAATCATGAAGAGCTTAGATCTCTCCTGTCCATGAGCTCATCACATACTGGAGCACATCGTCCCCATAAACAACACACCAGTCCTCAAACAAATCATCAATTAGACGCCTTCCTGGAGCCATTCAGAGAACATTAAACTGCTCAATAAAACATCTGCTGGACAATTTATCAATGCACGGCTCCATTTTAAGTAATTTATTTTTACATCTACCTTAACTGCCTACGGAGCAATAGTAAGGGCGGTCCCAGACCACAGAGAGTTGAAATAAGCCGACTGTCAATATTTTATAGACAATTTGACAAGCACAGAATTTGTTAAGCCCCCTATGACAATCGAGCGCTCCAACAATATAATGCAGCTGTTTCTACAAGAGGAGACAAAGATAATTGTACAATTGCAGATCTGAATTGGTTTGTGGTGTGCCACATTTAATTATGTGCTGAAATAATATTTGAGTTATCCAACACCTCAAATTAAAACGGGCGTTTAAATGCAATCCCGAATGAAAAATGAGCAATGTAATGAAAAGATTATTAAAAGTATGTTTGCAAATGTTTGTTTCTATGACTGTGTAGGCAGCTTGGGGGCTGCACTGCAAAGTGAAACCTTTTGAAGTTTAATACAAAGAACCAATCGGAATTTGATATTAGCAGGATTTTTACACATTTTTAGGGGGCCTATGAGAGGTCCTGTGGTTTGTGAGCATTGTTAGTGCACTCAGACTAGTCTGAAAGAAGATGAAAGGCCATCGTGGGACACTCAGTGGCTTTTCTGGCATTGTCTCATCAATAGAACAAGGAAACAAAACATGCTTTTAACTATGACTTGCCTCGGAATTGAGGATTGTTCGCTGCTAATGCACTTTCCATGGTCTTTTCCAATTTGGCAGCACTTGTCTTTGTCAATTTAGACAATTATTCTACAATCACTGGAAAGTAATTTTAGGATGCATTCTATTTAAACAGGCTATCTCAATTTCTCTATGCATTGCTGAATAAAAAGAGGCAGAAAGAACAATCTGACAACAGCATCTAGATAGACAGAGGGTCATGGTTTGGCTTGTTGGACTGGACCATATATATTAAAGTTGAAGAACATTTTTTGGCACATCTTGCCAGTGAAGTGATCAGCAGTACATCTCCTCCAAAGGCCAGAGGGCGCACAGAAACTCCAAATAACAGATCAAAAGGAGGATTTAACTGCTTTTATTTAATTAACTTTACGAATAATCACATGACTATGGAATCATTTCACAGAAGGATTTTAGACAGTCCACTGAAATTCTGAAGTGAGTTTGGAGTAAACCCATGTTACTAAATGTGGTATTATAATCACATACTATCAAATGTAGCAGCAGCACAGAGCCATAGATCACTGAGAAGCCCTGCAAACTGCTGACAAATCCCAAAATGATTATCTTCGATTTCAGAATCTTGAATCTGCAATTTTGACATAGGTTGTCAGTGAACTATGGCTCTGACAGCAGTTGCTAGAGATTTACAACTGATAACAGAACTGGCTTTACTAATAATATGTCAATATAAAAATCAGTTTCGATTAATTGTGCAGCGCTACTTTTGAGTGCACATTAATGTGATGCTATCGGCCAGCATAAATTTGATAAAGGCTCAGGTGAAGAAAAATTTTGGTTGTACAATGAGCAAAGGTTGCAAATTTTAAACTGCATACATTAGAAGAGTGTTGAACAAGTCAAGCAACCACCACTTGATGAATGGCCATGTTAACGGAAAGCTTTCGCCTTGCATTTAAGATGACTTTAGGATGGAGCCCACACTTACAAGTGATTTAAAAGCTTGTTTTCTTTCATGTTCAAATGAGACTCATTAAACATCTCCCTTAAATGCCATCCTGGTCACCAAAAAAGAGGGAAGTCCAGGATGTTCTGTAAAGACTGGCACAAGCCATTAAAGTGGCTGGCAGTAAAGCCACTGTATTAAAAGAAGCCTCAGTCCATTACACTATCAGGGGTTACTAGAACTCTGGCGCATTGCCATTACTGAGGAATTATGAATTATTTATGCAGCAAGCATTCAAATCATGAGGGCTAAAGGTGCAAAGTGCCATTAAATGGCTGTGATTTCATATTTTAAGGTTTAATGAATATGCTGCATACTTGTTCTTTCACCTAAAGGCTAGCCGCAGACTCCAGATGAAGACATCATTTTACGGCATGTTAGTTACAACCGCCTCGCCTCAATCGCCATCCACAACCAATGCATGTGCAGATTTTTTTTCATGCCATTGTTCAGTGTTTTGAACATGCACGTTGAGGCCAATGTGACTGCTCTCTGGCAGCTTCCCAACAACAACTGTTATGCAAATTTACCTCTGTGTTTTATTTGGGGGAACAAAGAGATTTTGGGTGGACAGTTTCAGCTTTGGTCTCTGTTCACTTCAGGGCTTTCAGATTTGTAGGTTTAATTAATTTTCAAAGGCAAGCCTGCGGTTTATTACAATGTGCAAATGGTTCTCAGTGGCAGAGCAAAGCACGCTAATCTGCATGTAGCGCGTTGAGAAAGGTCATTCCCTCCAGCTCAACGGACAAAGCTCACTCCAAATTGATAAGTCTGACACTAGGGATATGCACAAACACACTCAGACAATACAAAAATATGGACACCTATTGATGCAACGTGCCACCAGCTATTAGTCTAGAATTCAATGATTTGCCTCATGGTGTCTGTGAAGTTACAATGAATGATGCTGCAAAAATGTTTTTGACACTGCAAAAGCACATCAACTTGTGACTATTTAATAATGGTTTCACAAAGCTTTGTCCTAAAATAGTATGATCATGAACAAATGAACATGCAGCTGCTAGTGTATGTAAAACATAATTAGGTATGCACTAACAGTCATAGTTTGACAATGATTGACATGGATAAGTCAATAATTATGACTTAGTCAGGGTTCGAAATGAACAATTTTGCTTGGTAGCACTGGTGCTCCTAACTTAAAAAATTTAGGAGCACCAGCCAAAATTTAGTCAAATCCAGCAATTATGGGCACCATTACTACAAGTTTTATGTTAACATATTTATTGCATTAGAAATCAACATGAAAACTAACGAACAAACCAAAAAAATATATGCATGCACACACCGACCCTGCACGCGCTGCTAGACATGAATGAAACGATAATAACTGCTGTGTTCTCACGAGTGGTGTCTAATATTGCACAGATGATATCGACATATAACTTATTGGCATACATCATCTTAATAGCTATACTGGTCTCTTCATGAGCTTAGTGAAGGCTGGCCCTTTTGCGATGGTATTCACAGTGTTACATTTGACATAGCTGCCACTTGCACGGCTGACAGCATTCTAACAATTAAATGAAGGATTAAACAGAACCTCTCATGCTTAAAATATGTAGATGTGGTAAACGCTGTTACCTGTAAACTCTGTCACACCGGCTTTACAGTGAATGCTATAGTTATAGCGGACTTTAACCCAATCAAACTCTTTTATCCACTCTTTAAAACATGTAGATGGTGGATTAACATTCACCACATGATCACTAATCAGATGTGGCATTATTTGTAACTTTAGGTGGTTTCTAAAACATTTAATTTCATTCTCATCTTTAGTGGTTTATATTTTCATGGCTGCAGCTCCCTTTTATCTAAAGGCAGAAGGCGTTGACTGAGTGATTGACAGCTGATATTGACCAAACCATTTGCATTCAGTTCTAGAGCAGTGAGCCAATCAGAAGAGCTTGAAGGCGGGGCAAGCATTGCAGGCTGTTCACTGCAGCAGGTTGACATGACAACTGTTTTAAACAGTCCTGAGCACTGCATTACACTTTTCAGGTGCAAATATGCATTCTGTGTGAATGTTTTCTAAATTCGCAGTCGCACGGCAACAATTTTATACACTTGCACAAATGCTCCAAAAATATTTTGAGGCCTTCCGGATAATATTTTGGGCGAATACGCGACCAAAACGGTCGTAATTTCTAGCTATGTTAATGCTAAAACAAAAAAATAAATAAATGCATGCACACACCGACTGTGCACGCACTAATATTGTTATTAATATTCCATTTTAATAACAATATGGAAAACATATATATTTCACAATATCTGTGTTACAGTGTAATGATATTTAGCCCTCTGGGGTTTGAGGTGATTTTGGGTCTCCAAAGATGTTTTGACATGCCCTGGAATTTGTGCGTATTTCAGCTACTTATTACATAGTACTGGCCAACATGTATTTTTTGGTATTTTGCACATACTGTGCTACAATAATATGTGAGAAGTATGGATGTACATGCTTGCACTTTCTAGAAAAAAAATGTTATTATGCATGGTCAGTAGGTTTTGGAGAATTTTTTTTTTTGCTGAATTAAGGCCCAAAAACCACACTAAATGGGCCTGAACAAGACTTTTTAATAACCAGTCTTGTAGGCAAGAATATTTACGTCACAATTATGTGAGAATCATTCTGTTCTCTCATTCAAAGAAAGCATTACAATGACTTATGACCAAAATCAACAGAGTATTCTTAGTGTCTTTTGCACTGATAAGGAAAAAAAAAAGTCACACTGTTATGATCTGGCAACCTCAGATGGTTAAAGATATACAATATTACAATATTAATAAATATGTTTTTATGTTTGATTAAGATTGGAGTGGTTTGGAGTGTCAGCTAATATTACATAAAAATGTATAACATATATTTAAAAATATAAAAATATATACAATTATTAAAATTGTCTAAGCCTAATTGAAAATAACATTTTTTTTTTTAAAAAGCACAAAATAAGTTTAACCATATGGCAAGCTGATTAGTAATACATTGGATTTTAGCTAGCTTCTTTTTTACAGTGTACCTAAAGAGAAATGTAAGCATGCATAACTTGTAGCCTATGTAGACAGCAAGGCAGCTTACAAGCTTTCAGTGTAGAGCCCGGGTTTAATATCAATTACAAAGAACATCCTAAAGCTGATTGTTGGATTTGCTGGCAATTCATTGTTTCAGAAAGCAAAGGCTTTATAAATCCATCAGCCATGACAGTGGCTGCATAAATATGCACATCCTGCCTTTAGACATGAGACCGTGAAGAGAGAGAGAGAGAGAGGAGGGGGGGGGTCTCTGCGGTATCACTTTATATACACACACACAGTCACATTTGTTGATTCCATGTCTCTTTGATGTAAATTCTGACATTTCTGGCAGCTCTGTATTCTGTGAGTGATGGCACTGCCTTTTACTGAGGTCAAAAATAGTGAGAAAAATATGGCTCTTTCCAAGTAAAATCACCATGCTAAGGCGAAGACTGGGTACGAGTGGTCTTCTTCCTTTTGAACCTTATCATTTAAATGCGCCTCTTTCGATTTTAGCTTCTGCATGACCGCTTATTGGAATACAGCATTCACAATGTGGCAAGGATCAAAGAGATGCAAAAATCGGAGAACTTGTTAGAATAAATCCAGATTTTACATCTATCAGGCTCTTCATTTAAATGGAAGAACATGACGAGCAACACCACAAAACGCCGCCATCCATGGTCAAATCCCATTAAGCCAAGCGAAGTCAGAAAAAAAAAAGAAAGATGGTGTGAAACAGAGAGCTTTTCCTTGCTTAGTGGATGAAAAAAGCTGAAAGAGCCATTATTGACTGAACAGTCATCAAGTTGCTACACAGTTTACTGGCTCTCTCTTTGTGTCAGTGACATAAGAGACAGATAGCCGGCAATACAAGAGCAGGCGAGTGGTTTGACATCTGCTCTAATGGAACTGTCTACCCTCGGGCACTCACTTTAGCACAGTCAAGGAGGACTGCAGAAGTTTGAGCAGAACAGAAACTCCGGAGTAAAGCTAATTGAGTGTTACTGATCCAGTATTGCACTGCACAAGAAGGATTTAGATTTTTGGATGACCTGTTAACATGAAGTGACCAGAAAAATGTAAGGACATCACAACACAATGGTTTCGCAGGTTTCCCCCCACCCTTCGTCTCAAAGCACAAAGAACATGTGTAAAGTGACAGCTTGTTGGAACAGGTGTGTCTGTGTTTGGTCTATGCATATATTGGCGTGTGGGCCGTTTGCAGGACTGTTTAGCTGTTATGATTCATACAAAAAAAAAAAGAGCACAGATGCAGACACACACAAATATGAGCATATGCTTATGCTGTCATATTATCTGATTAGAAAATGACACCAGAATAATACTGTTATTAATGAACATGAATTTTGGAGCAGTTTAGCTTTTCTCGGATTAAATCGCATTTATATGCCTGTGCTAGTTTCTGTAGTTTCTCTATTAACTGGTTATTCTGAAGTTTCAGTTATTTTTGAATGTTGCCTTGATGACAATGAATAACATTTGGATGGATTAATGTATCATTTTATCTTAGTTATATTAACAA
Organism: Danio aesculapii; assembly: GCF_903798145.1. Taxonomy (NCBI): domain Eukaryota; kingdom Metazoa; phylum Chordata; class Actinopteri; order Cypriniformes; family Danionidae; genus Danio; species Danio aesculapii. The sequence continues at coordinate 38,115,118 of NC_079438.1, forward strand.
AGGCTACTTATTTGCTCAAACATGGAAAAGGAAATAATAATTGTCTTAAGAACTTGAATATGATAAAATATTAATGTAAGAAACATGTATAAACATGATGTAAAAAGTTACAAAACATGGTTATACTTTATACTAAGGTTTAATTTAGTGTTAGATACTGTATTTACTAACATGAACTAAGATAAAACTGATACTTGTTCAGTATTAACTGATAATGCATAATTAAATGGAACCTTTTTGTAAAGTGGTACCTAAATATTGTATATTATATTGTATATTGTATACTATATATTGTAATATATTGTTTCAGATATATGCTGTAATTTTGACATTCGTGTTTATTAAATTAAAATTCTTCCTAATAGATAATAAGAACCAATATTAAGGATGACTGAATTCTAAAGTATTGTGTTATGGACTCCTGAAAATTCAGCTTTGAATCACAGGAATTAATCATATATTAACATTTATTGTAAGTATAAATATATATATATATATATATATATATATATATATATATATATATATATATATATATATATATATATATATATATATAAATAAATTACAATAATATATATATATATATATAATTTAGTTTATTAGGCACGACAGCTTACCTAATCAACAGTTGTTTTTAAGTTTTCTAAGTATTTTTAAATGATATGCTATGCATGTTATATTAGTTCAATGCATACATTATGTTAAAGGAGTTTCACATTATGTTGTCTATTCAACTATTTTTGTGCCATTTGCATTATCACAAATGATGTGGGTGGAAAATGTTCTCTTTTATTGGTTTGTAGCATGATCTGGCAGTCTATTTAAAGGGAGCTGTCCACAAGACAGGTGCTGAATCTCACTAGACAAGTGTGAGCTCTATGACAACTCACTGTAGATGCAGGAACAGCAGTCAGAGCTTTCTAAGTAGCAGTAGATTAGGAGGACGTTAAGCTCTCTATGTAGCTTTAAGGTCATGTGTACACACTAATATTTGCAGAAATATAAATTCTCCCTTCATAAAAGCTACACCCTATTGAATAATCTCAAAGAAAGAACTCATG